>NC_142525.1:17427315-17587315 GCF_964205215.1 Stylophora pistillata | reverse complement strand
AAGCTGGATTTGGCGGACGAGATGTGCGACATATGCAGCGAGTGTAGACTTGCGAGGAGACAAATGGTTGTTGTTCGTGACAGAAGAACGAGCTTGCTAGAAGAAGAGCGCATTGAAAGACAGCAGGCGTCGTCCAAAGTTAGATTGTCCTTCTTGAGCCCGGAGAGCCAAAAAATGAGGCTTGAGAACGTTCGAAAAGAGCGAAAGAATTTCATAAGAATCGCGGAGCGAATGATCAGTAGAACATCTGTGACAGTCAACCAACAACAGAATAGCGAGCTGGTGAAACTAGTTCAGTCAATTGAATCGTGCAATGAAGGGCAAGAAGGTTTAGCGAAAGTAGTGGAAGAGGCTGACAATCACAAGCCCGGTACTGGAGCTATTATCCGTGAAATGTGGCAAATGGAGAAGGGATCATTTTTCAAGGACCAGGCCAAGACTAGTATGTTAAGAAGTTATAAGTTTCCTTTTTTCAAAAACACAAAATAAACATCATTTCATTACCATATTTCACCACAGTTACAGTATGATACTCAAAGAGTCGTATTTCTTTCATACTATTTTAAAAACAAAGTGTGGTTGTAAAAGCAAGTAGTTTGTAAAACAAATTAACGCAAATGTACAAATGTACAATCAGTGAAAAATACTCTTTGATATCAGTTGATTAACAAGTAAAGTGATACTCAGTATGCCACCCTTTTAAATTGAAATCATCGGTCGGAACCTTAAAAGACGCTCATCACAGCTCGCTGCGTTTCCTTTTGCCTTAACTATATATATATAGCCTATGTACGATGAATGAAGGTTGGCAATAAGTAAATGTATCTGTCTAAAGCAGAGTGTTCTTTTTCGATTTTAAGAAAAGAATATTCATTTGCTATCCGGTTAATTTATATGTAGGCCATGCGCATAAATAATTTTTTTTCTGTTTATGTCAGTCCCCTGAACTAAGGTAATAACCGTCGATTCATTTCTTTCTCTTTGTTCTAGAAACTGGAAGACAAAGTAATAAGTGGTCGTCTGCAAAGATAAGAGTTGGTAAGTTTTTTATTTAATTAATTTTCAGATGCTTTTCCCGGCAGAGAAATTTTTGTCAGAAGCATGCATCAAAGGCATGAATTTACTAGCATAGGGTTGCCCTGTACACAAGAGTCCAAATATCAGAACAAAAACAACCAAAAAAAATTGCTTGACAATGTGTCATAAACACAGAAAAAAACTCTTGGTCTATTTCTTGATTTACACGTAAAAGGAAAAAGGAGACCATATAATTTGTGTTTTATACAATTTAATGTACTGTACATAAATGATTTTGTGTAATTTCACTTCTTTTATTTAATAGCTCTTGCTATCCATGCCAGAAGTCCAGCAGCATTTCGTGCTGTTCGAGACCTAGGCATCCAGCAAGTACCGTGCACCAAATATCTTCAATGTATCATTAGCAAAAATGCTGATGGGCCTGGGATCCATGAAGACTACATTGCTCATCAAAGGCAAGAATATGAAAATTTCACCAAAATACAGGTTGATACAGGAAAGAAAAGACCATTGGGCATTGGTGTCCTGGTTTTTGATAAGACAAAGGCTAGTAAAAGCAACCATAATGAAGTCTTAATATAAGTGGAAATAAATTAATATAGCTGCTGGTTCATGTATTTCTGGGTCTTTTTCTTTTGTTTTTCTTATAATTATATCAGGCTCTATTTAAAGAAAATTT
Organism: Stylophora pistillata; assembly: GCF_964205215.1. Lineage (NCBI taxonomy): Eukaryota > Metazoa > Cnidaria > Anthozoa > Scleractinia > Pocilloporidae > Stylophora > Stylophora pistillata. The sequence continues at coordinate 17,585,598 of NC_142525.1, read as the reverse complement.
TTATACAGTAGAAAATCTTTACACTTGTAAAGTTCAGGTAAGTAAGTGTGGAAAATTAAAACTATGAATTTCTGTATGTCCAAATTGACAAAAGTTAAACACAGGACAGAACCAAAAATTAAGTCATTGCTTTAGTGCAATCATCTTTAGTGCAAGCAATTTAACAGTTACTTCAATTAGAAGCAACGTTGCACTAATTAATTTAGCTGATTTTACCTGGAAGAATTTACTTTACTTGAAACACAGGTGCAGTCAAAGATTGTTTGGAATTCAATGAATGGGACCATTAGGGGCTATGCTATGAGTTCAGAGGAATTGCCTTGGCTACACGATGTGTATATGAGTGTTGGAGGGGATTACGATCAACAGAAACCCTCATATAACCTTCAATTTTTGTGGAGAGATTTAACGTCAAAGTTTCATGTTATTGGTCCTTATTTCACTTGTGCAAATTCATGGGACCACAAATTTCTCCTTGAATGTGTTATGAGGACAATCCAGGCCTTCACATTGTATGATTTCCATGTTTGTATACTGGTGTGTGATGAAGCATCATCAAATCTTGCCCTGATCAAACTTCTTTGTGGCCATAAACACGAGCAACTCCCCCTTGCAAATGGTGAAGACCCATTTTCTGTGTCAGCATTCTTTGATAATCCATATGAAGACAGCAAAGATAAGAAAGTGTTTGCTGTCATTTGCCCATCACACCAGGTTTATAACATTGAATCTTAATATAGAGATATTTTTTCAATTTCATTATATTATTGATTGAATGAATGAGAGACAATCATTAGTTTTGGAAAAGGCCCTATGTTATTGAAATACCAACAGTTGAATTTCATCGCCTCCAGTCCCCTGTGTGAATCTTTCTCAGATTTACTTAAAGAGTGACTACTTGGTAAAAATGTGTCATGCTACAGAGTGATGCAATCTCATCGAAAGAAAATGATCTTTATACAAATGTTTATATATTTGCACCAAGACTCCTTTATTACCTAATTTGATTAAAATGATGTAGTTTCATGAATGAAAAATGTTAAAAATAGTTTATTAAAAATCCTTTTTTTAATAAAGTATTTCAGCTTAAAAGCAACATTGCTGCATTGTACAGTTCTAGACCAAGTGGTTCAAAATCATTCCAAAAGGATGGTATTGATTTTGGTTGGCTGCCCATCATACAACAATATGAATGTGACCAGGAAAGAGTTCAGCAGAACCTAGGAAGACGAGTGCCAGGGCTTAAGTATAGCTTTGTTCACCGAGATAGCTGGACTCGTTTGAATGTACTTCCTGCAAAAATTATGCAAGTATGTATTTAGTCTACCTTTTTTTTTCTCAATAATTTAAATACAATATAAATACACTCAGTACACGCTACTTTAGTATGCTTAACACATCCCCATTTAAAAATGTACTTCACCATTTAAAAATGTACTTGACATTTGAGGTATCTTAGTTCCTGAGTGAGCCAATCAGATCTCAAATGCATTTTTAATGAGTTATCTGGGAACTAAGTTCCTGTGTCAACCAATCAGATTTGGTTTGCAAAATGGACTTTGCTCTTTAGGAACTAAGTTCCTCAATAAACCAATGACATGGAAGAATACATGACATGACATTTCTAAATTAAGGTTTGCCTGTTTTATTTATGTCAACACTAAATAGAGCAGACAACAATGTTACAATTTGGAAATGAGTCGAATACACGATGGTCTACACGGCAACGAAAAGGCATCTGATACTATACAATTCTGTAAAAAATGCCACAACGGTTTTGCCGCGCTTTTTACCAGCGCTAATACATAATCTTATTAGAAGTTTTCTTGTGTAGTAGCGCTAAGTATTTTTACAAGTTGTACCGTAATTTGACGAGCCCGCAGGGCGTGTGAAAATACAAAAAAGGAGTAAAAATACTCAGCGATACTATACAAAAAAACGGCTAATAAGTTATTTATTATCCAACACGCCAAACTGTTATCTATGTTGTTAAGTGCGGGTGAATTTCGCGGATATTTATTTACGGGGAATGCGTGACAGAAGTATGCGAAGCGGTACCAAACTGGCGCGTTGTTTTGTTGCTGTTTCTATTTTCTTCAATGAATTAAAGGAAGAAATTTCCTGGACGTCGAGCTGTTCTTCTTCGTTTGATTCATCTGGTAAACTTGGATCTATATTTGTCAGCCACTCTGACTCTTCGTCGTCGGATATTTGATTCAAATTGTCCGCCGTTTTGTTTTTCCTCACTTAACAACAAACTCTAGAGAGACGTTTACCTTTAAGAACTAGAGTTCTTAACTGAGGTAGAAAAAGAGAAAAACAACGGGAAACGGGACTCGGCATCAGCGCCGTCACGATTCGCGTCACTGAACAAACACTTCTAAGATAGTGTTGTCCGTTATTCGCGTCGGAATTCGGATGCAAAATTTCACCGCCCATGTTATAAACTGTGTAATTCGATTGTATGTTCTTTATCATTGCCGGTACAAAGTTTTGTACAACGAAAGAAGAGAATTGGCAAGTTAATTTTGACATGAAAACCGCCGGATAGACATTACTCATATGATCGCTTTTTAACTATATCGGCGCTGATGAAAAGCGCGGCAAAACCACTCACGGCAATACGCCTCGAGCAACTCTTAGGCATCTTTCGTGCTCTCCAAACTTCCTGCGTGCTTCATATCTCGATGAACGCACGCTGACGTATGAACCAATCGTTAAATGTTGTCTGTTCTATGTAGTATTCACATGAATAAAACAGGCAAACCTTAAAGTTTAGAAATGACATGTCATATATTCTTCCATGTTATTGGTTTGTTGAGGAACTTAGTTCCTAAAGAACAAAGTTGATATTGCAAACCAAATATGATTGGTTGACACAGGAACTTAGTTCCCAAAGACCTCATGAAAAATGTATTTGAGATCTGATTGGCTCATTCATGAACTAAGTTACCTTTAATGTCAAGTACATTTTGAAATGGTGATGTACACCAGTCAAAACAACCTCTCCCGGCAATGTTGCTCTTGCGATAAGTTTTTAGACCGGTTTATGTTGCTTATCATAACATAGCTTGTAAGAGTCGTGCAATCAAACTCAACCATTGCGCGAGCGTGCTTCCCAGTGATTCACGCTAGTGATGTCAAATGCCTCGCGACACTGTTTTTCGCGCGAGTGACTTCAGCATTTTTCATTAAAAACCGGCAAAAACTTCCGTAAAAAAGTTAGACTAGACATGGCAACAAGCGAATAAGCCGATGAAGATCTGCCTAATCTTCCTTTGGAAATAGATTTTCTTAACTCCCGAGAGAGAAGAGGAAGAGCAAAACACTCAACGCCGATTGCATCTCATTTCGCAACTGTAAGTTCATTTCCACGCTCGAATACACCTGTCAGTTTTTGACCAATCCGAGACGAGATCATTGAAGCGTAGCAAAATACTTTTCCGAAACAAAATAAACAACGCATTTTAATCGTAGGAGAGGTAATTTCTGCCCTTTATACCTACACTGCAGCGTTGAAAATGTTACAAAACGATTGGTTGAGTACAAATGTCACCCGGTATTTGTAATCTACAGTATCGGTTAAACAGATTTTCTCGCATCGCGCAAGCGAAGAATGGTGGATTTGTAGTTAAATGAGGAAAAACAAAACGGAAGACAATTTGAATCAAATATCCGACGACGATGAGTCAGAATGGCTGACAAATATAGATCCAAGTTTACTAGATGAATCAAACGAAGAAGAACAGCTCGACGTCCAGGAAATTTCTTCCTTTAAGTCATTGAAGAAAATAGAAACAGCAACAAAACAACGCGCCAGTTTGGTACCGCTTCGCATACTTCTGTCACGCATTCTCCGTAAATAAATATCCGCGAAATTCACCCGCACTTAACAACATAGACAACAGTTCGGCGTGTTGGATAATAAATAACTTATTAGCCGTTTTTTTGTATAGTATCGCTGAGTATTTTTACTCCTTTTTTGTATTTTCACACGCCCTGCGGGCTCGTCAAATTACGGTACAACTTGTAAAAATACTTAGCGATACTACACAAGAAAACTTCTAATAAGATTATGTATTAGCGCTGGTAAAAAGCGCGGCAAAACCGTTGTGGCATTTTTTACAGAATTGTATAGTATCAGATGCCTTTTCGTTGCCGTGTAGACCATCGTGTATTCGACTCATTTCCAAAGTGTAACATTGTTGTCTGCTCTATTTAGTGTTGACATAAATAAAACAGGCAAACCTTAATTTAGAAATGTCATGTCATGTATTCTTCCATGTCATTGGTTTATTGAGGAACTTAGTTCCTAAAGAGCAAAGTCCATTTTGCAAACCAAATCTGATTGGTTGACACAGGAACTTAGTTCCCAGATAACTCATTAAAAATGCATTTGAGATCTGATTGGCTCACTCAGGAACTAAGATACCTCAAATGTCAAGTGCATTTTTAAATAGTGAAGTACATTTTTAAATGGGGATGTGTTGCTTATATTAAGTCAGGACCAAGTGACGAAATTAAGAAATACTCTCCACCAATGCTTTAAGAAATGTATTGACAACAGCCTTTTTCTTTGTTTGTGCATATGAGGTGAAAGGGTTCAAAAAAATAAGTGTATGTATCATTAAGTTAGCATCCATTCTTTTCTGAGCAATGTGTCTGAGTATCTGTCTATTGCCATACCTGCAGCAACAATACATGATCAGTGCTCTCCAAGAACGTGCGAGGATAGACCCACCCCCTGCTGATGCATCGGAGATAGAGATGACTGGCAACTACGTGGAGGCTTGCCATCTCATTTTCGAGAAAGGGATACCAAGTCATATGACTGTTACCCCGAGATACCAACGTGTTGTGCAGAATATTGAGAAAGGCTTCCAGGTCTTCAAAGAATGGCATACATGTCATCAAAACATTGGTGAGGAAAGTGGCTAATTGGCTAATAAGTTAGTGTTATATATAGTGTTAGTGTTCAAATACTAACAAGTGTTGGGACTCAGTAAATAAAGTGGTTGCAGAATATTTTTCTGTTTTTGGACCATAAAATACTTTTATTTCTTTGCTATGAAGTTAATAATGTCCTTCAATTGCTCACTTTAGTTCGAAGATAAATGCATCTCCCTTGTACCACTCGATCTGTAGGGCAAGCATATTTACTTTACATGTGTTACAGGTTAAATTTGATTTCAGGTTAAATTCTTTTAATGTCATGATTGATTATCCATTTACTTTGTCTCCTACCCCTAATTATTCATGAATTACAGCTGTAGGGCTAGGAAACAAAGGAAATTGAGAGTCAATAGGTTAAATCAAAATTACCTATCCAAAAATCAAATTTGATCTGTAACATATGCACTAAACATTTATTCAAGCACTCTTTTTGCCTGCAGAGTATCCGGACAACAGCAAGAAAGCTAGACAAAGAAAGTTCTTGGCATGGCAGGTACAATGTCTAATTATTGTTATTATCTTTATTTTAATTGACTTAAGTGTTTAAGTGAAAGTGATTATGCATGCACAAATACCAAATCATTTAGTTGACCAGGTAATAGTAAAAAAGTGATAATATTTATGGTTTCTGGTGTGAAAATGATTTCTTTCTGATAGAATTATAATTTACACAGAAGTGACAGATAAAATGTTGTTTCCCTTGTCAGACATGGGACCTGTTAAGACTGATGGTTTATGGCTTCCTGCAGTTCTGCAGGTGGTTTAATACAGAATATCCAGGCTATTTTGTCAGCCCCCTGCGAATAAATGGCAGCTCCATCGAGTCTGTATTTAGTGTGCTCAAATTTGCTGCTGGCGGTAACCTCTCTGCCAGCAATTATGGGTAATTCAGAGCAAGAATCATAGTTGGAAGAGAAGTTATTGCCAACAGCAACTCTGAGTGTGGGTACAGGGATGATGTAATCCTTGTATCAGGGTCACTCATAAGTACAAGTGGTAATTCTGGATGAAGATCATCTTACTCAGTTCGTCTGGTGTACAATCCTTTTGGCATCACTGGTTTGAAGCAGTTTTCCCTTTCTGGTAAACTTAGCCAGTCAACTGTTGGTGGCCGTCAAGGAAGTAATGCATGTACCCTTATTGCTTTGCTGTTTGGCAAACATGGTCTGCCAGAGTTAAATGCAAGCACCCTACCAAGTCAGTGGTTTGAAGTACTGGTTCAGGCAATGTTCGAAGGAAATGCTCTGCATGATCTGCTGTTTGATGGAGAGGCTAGAAATCTTGACATAGAAGATGCTGTGGAGAGCTGTGGAGATGATCTTCATATTTCAAGTTAAGATCAAGCCATTGGGTTTGATTTGCGATCAGGAGATTTTCACCTCTGATCACCACTTTGCAAGCAAGGGCAAGCTGGCAACAGAAGCAAGTGGCTGTTATGATCTCTAGCCTCCACACTGTGGCAGTTCTAATTTGGGAGACAGAAGCCATTGCAATTGTAGATTCCCATTCCTATGGCCAGCGTGGAGCCATGGTAGGCTATGCACCCCATGGACAGGGTAGCTGTCGTGATATTGTATATAAATTAGTACTCAGGGGTGATGCAAAAATTCTTCAATGAAAATCTAGGCTTGTGCACTCTTACATTTGTTTCTTATGATTGCACATAGGCCTTTTGCCATAAAAGTTAATCCAAGTTCTTTGACTTTAGTGAATGGGGATAACAGTACATTAAACTTAACATGTAAGAGTTTTTAAGGGTCATGTATTGCTTGCCCCTGCAAGCAATTACATTTTTGCTGTATGACTTGGCTTGCAAAAAGACAATTTTTTCACAGGTATGCCACAGCTTGTACAGGCAAATTGTAGCCTCTGGTGGCTGGGTAGAATGTGACAGGTGTTAAAGGAGGGAATTTTTCAATGTAGATCACACATGCAGATCACACATGCAGATCAGGAGCATCACATACCTGAACTGACTGAAAGAAAATTTAGTTTTACTAGAGATACTTACCTTAAAAAACTGAAGTAAAGAGTGTAAATGTTTTTTGGGTTAGAAATTAGGGCCAGGCTTCCCTTATAAGTTTGTTTTCTTTAGCCCTCAAAATTTCTCTAACCTTAAAAATTCTGGTATGTTTTGTCCTGACCTGTGTGATCATATAACATCTTAGAGTTCCATACTTCTTACATGAAAATTAATAGTCTACCTTTTTTTAGTAATACTAAATGTTTTTAAGTTGTCTCTCAGTGACTGACCAGCTTCAACAACTTTACCAGATTTGGCCAAGTCCTTCTCAAATTTTCCTCTGAAGAACTCTTTTGTTCTTGTGTTACATAGTTTGTAAAGCATATCACGGTATACATGTGTATCTTATTAATTACAGAAGAAGGATAAGTTGTAGTTAATGCTTCACATTTTCCTATTGACCATTTGAAAGATTTTAACAACTGCTCATCATTATACACATTAAAGTGAACTACTTACAAGAAAATTGTTTTTGTGCTTGTTTAGTTTCCTCTCATTCACGTATTCTCTGATTGTCAAATCAGCATCCCTAACAAAGTTAAGAAAATCCTTCTTCACAAAAGTCAAATTACCCTCATCAAGCAGTTTTAGAGCCTGAGAAAGACTGCTTTTGTCAGATTCTTTAAGTTTCTCCAAAATATCCAGTTCAAGCTCCATGTCAATCCTGCTTTGCGAAGTGACCTTTCTCTTGCCTTTCTTTGCTGACAGGGTAACTTTTCTTAGTTTAATCATTTGACAGAGAGCTGCCCCTGACATTCTGTACAAAGTAACATCATCCTCTGGTAAAATGCTCTGCTGAACCTCTACAGGCTTAGCAAGATTGTACGATTCGGACTGGGCGAAGTCGTAAACAAGAGAGTGCATAATTCCTGTCACGGCCCGAATTGTAGCGGATGAATGTTTAATGGACAAGTCGGTAAACACTAGAGCACATACCTCTGAATTTTTTGATGAACCTTCCAAATAGCTTGTTAGAGTGTTCATCCAGCGCAATGTCAAATGAAGTTTGCGGTCTTTCTTTGCTTCCTCTGCAACTGCAGATACATGTTCCATGTAAACCGAAAACATGTGATTCACCAGATTTCGCAGCTCGTTATAGGGAGCCTCGAGTATTTCCTCGATAAGCTTTCGATGGGTTTCCAAATGTTTCATGACTGGTTGTTTACGAAGCTGTTCCGATACGAAATTCCAGCACATGGGACGTTTACCCTCTAGTTTCATTATAACTTCGTCTAGTTCCTTTTTTGTCAGCGTCTTTGTTGCTTTCTTTTTTTTATTCCCGCCGCGATTTGCTTGATACTTTTTAGTGTTTTTCTTTTTGTTGGAATTACTGGTCGACGGTGCTTCACATCCTGATAGCGAACTTTCAACTTCAACAAGCGCTACGTACGATTACAGCGACGACAGTGATTTCGGTGCAGGAACTTTGGTACCAAATAAAGGTGGAAGAAAGAAACCCAAAGCGAAAAGCCAACAGAGAACGGGAAATATTAATTGTCGCACAAAAAAGTCGACGGAGCCGAAAGTCGTTCCCGGTACTGTCCGCGCCGGACCTCAGTTCCTCCTCAAAGTCTGATCTTTCATCGAGCGAGTCATTCCACTCCAAGGAAATCGTAGAATCAACCTCCCTATATAGATTATCGGCATCATCTTTTAAGATAAAACCTTTCCCGTGGATAAGAAAATCTCTCTCATCGATAAATCTCACCTCCACGCGCGACGCCATTTTTTTCTCACATCTTCTCTTGGATGATGACTCTTGACATCACCGATTAAAGTTTGCGGACCTCTCGGAAAACCAACTTCCGATAAATGCAAGGGTCTAAATAACATTAGTGAAATTCACATCTCCCAAGGGCCTGACTGGGCGTTTCCGTCTCTGTCCCATTATGGCTCTTGTTTTAGCTGATAAGATTAAAATGACGATTGTTCTCTCTACAGGTATTCCACCACCCATCTCCTTTTCTTCAACAGCATCAGAGGAACCACAAAAACCTTCAGGTGGTGCTTGCACCTCAGGACTGACAAAAAGCTAATTATGGGGTATCATTAGAGGAAGGATTGCATTTGTTCTCGTAGTCATCGTCATTATTTCAGTGTCCTGTATTTACTGTGTGAAGAATAAAAGTGGTGGCGCTTCAAAAGGTAAGCAAAACAATTTCTTTTGTTTATTAACAAAAATCTAGGAGGCTGTTTCATTTTTTAACGTAAAATCACAGCATACAACAGCAGTGCACATGCTCTTCCTTCATCTTAAATAACCACTACTGGTATTGAATGCAGGGCCACTTGATTGATCTATTGATTTCACAACTTTTTATTTTTTTAATTTTTAAGGTGGCAGGAACAAATGCAGCGAGGCTGATGGTTACTGTAGGTAAGTTAAGTATAAGCTATTGTTTTGACACTTGGCAGCAATAGCCAGTAACTCTGGCTGCTCATTTTGTTGTGTTTTTGGTTTATACAAGCATGTTTGTGAGGATTATATCCTTTAATCGCCTTCCAGTTTCTGGCTTTACTTTACCCAGTGGAATTTAGATTGGACATCATTGTCCATAATAGTTCTGGCATCATGTATCAGAGAAAAATTAAGGATTTTTCTGGGTCTCATTTTCATTAGCAACAAAATCCAGATTTGTGTCTCTTTACCAGGTATCATCGCCAAGAAGACCAAATTGATATCCAGGTAACATAATTCAATGGTGAGGAAAACTTTGTTTAAAACTGCATTAACCTCTTTTTCATGCTGCATGCAACTATACTTGAAAGTATCAATATAACACATGGGGATGGCGCTATGCAACTTTTTTATGATCGATACCAGCAATGATTGAAAAAAGCCATGGTACGCTGTGTTACTTTTTTATTCTTTTCTCTTACTTTTGTTGATCTTCTCCTCTTCCCAATTCAGATATTGCGTGGTGTTTACAAAGTGCTCACGTATTTCAGGCAACATAGTTTGAGGGGAATTTTAAGTAACTTATAAAAGATGAATCTCAAGATTTCTATTTGTTATGATGTTGAAGTCGAAGGTTGTCGACCGCTTACTAAGTGGAGCTGTGCCAATAACTTTTGCCATTCGTTGTAATTCGTATTGCTGCAATAAAGGTATATATTTTATCCAGTACTGTGTATTGTAAGTCAAAGATTACTTTTTAAACACAATTGCTTTTCTTAAACTTGTGCACCGTTAAGCTTTGATGGAAAGTATATCTATCTTACTGCCGTATGAATAGAGTCAAACCATTGGTGAACGCTGATGTTTTTTAACGACAAAAGCCTCTTGTTCCTTTAGGTTTGACTGTGAGAATGGGTTATTGGAACAAAATAGGTTGTGTTGATTGATTTACATCGTCTTTGAAAATTATCTGTTAGAAATTACCTTTGGGCGAGATCCTTTATTAGAGTACCATTTATAAGAAATATTTGCTCCTCGAAACATGATACTGTAAGAAAATTCATTACTTGACGAGGGAATTCCGCATTAAATAGTACGCGAAAACCGATAACGCACGAATCGCGAGTCAAGTAATGAGTTTTCCTTGAATCACATAATTGAATAAAAATAAGAAAAAAAAAAAGAAAAGAAAAGAGCATTCTTTGTGGTTGTCATATATACGTGGTGCGAAACAACATCACTTACCCTTGATTTCAACTCGTAATTCTTTACTTTGTCTTTTGAAAATTTTGTCAGGCTTTCTCCATTTTTTTTCAATACATTTGAAAAATAAAGAATGAGTTCTTGAAAAGGGACAACTCTAACAGGGATATGCTGTTATGTCATATTCGCCGCGATCTGATAACCATTATTTCGACATTTCCAACTTTGTAAGGAACAGTAGCTAAAGAAAAGGTATGCTTGCAATAAGGGGAAGATAGTTAAAAGAAATGCTCGAAACAAAGGATGTAAGAAAATCAGTTAGATTGTGTGCCTATAGCCGTAAAAGGAAAATGCAGAGCTACCTTTATCTTGTGGACATTCGCCTGAAATTAAAAGCGCAAATTCACGTAATAAAACGTTGAATGTTTTTGCAATGTCTGTTTTGAGTCTCCCGTTCAATGACACAATCTAGTTTTAGCTATAAAACGTGAAAGTTTCGTCTGTCTTTTCCCACAAGTATTCACCACTAGATGGGTCAAATCAGGGCTTATCATTTAGTGCATTGTCTGTCTCATAGCTGTTCTCATAGCTGTAAATTGCGACTTAGAAGAAACAGTGTACTTTGTTGACACTGAATGCCCCAACGCCAATAGCTGTACCCAGGCTCGATGGGTATCCTGTTTGGGCAATGTAACCGGGAAAAAACATATATATCGTCAGCTTGACAATGGAAATTAGTGTCTACAGCTTGCATGAAACTGTATGTGCCATGAAAATTAGGGATGGCCTCTACAGGTCATCTACAGTACAAATGCATTCACACAAGTGTTCATGGGTTATGGGTGTCTGTTATCCTAGGTGAGAACTAAGAGCTAAGTGTGAACTCAGAAGCAATTGCAAGATGTTTATATAGCCGCATCGATTAAACAAGCTGTGGCTTTAGGGACGTTGTCATCGCTGAAGGAATCTGTGCTAGTGAACTGAGAGAATGGCCTCCACTATCGACAGATTCTTAGGTGAGGACTTTTTTTCTTAAGCACACTCCTACAGACGGTTGATAATCAGTCCTAAAGTTGGGAATGTTTGGACAATGAGATAAGTTCATAGTTTTTAAGACTCCAGGGCATTTTAGATGTGAGACCGTAAATATAAACTTCAAGATGTTTGGGTTTGTAACTGTTTCCCTTTCACGGTTTCAAATTGAAGTTGTCGTTTTCTTTTGAGTCCTTTGGTGGTCCAGTGAAACGCAGTTGGTAGAAAGCTCTTTACTAGAAATAATACTATAAGGAATTTCGTTGATTGAATTGAATTAATGATGGATAGGTAAATAATCAATTAGAAGAAATGATCAATATTTCAATGAATAGACAGTTGTGAAAAAGCGACCGTAATTATATGTGAGGATGTTGATAAATAAATTACCTTGAGGAATGTAATACAGATCTGATAGTAAAAATTAAATCAACAATAGATACATATATCAATAAATAAAAATAAATAAATAAAAAGTCTTTATTCCATCATAAGATAAAACTACATATCTTATACGTATGATGCACGATCCTCGCAGTAGATTTAAGCAATAGCGAAAATCAGACCTGAAAAAAAAAAAAATTAGGCCTGTACGGGGCTTGAACCACTGACCTCTGCGATACTAGTGCAGCGCTCTACCAATTGAGCTAACAAGCCAACTGGGAGCAGGCTATTGCTTAAATAGCGCTATCTACTGCGAGGATCGTGCATCATACGTATCTAATACCGCAGTTCAAAATATATGAACTTCATATATTTAATTGTATCTTATTTATCACTTTCACGGGTTTATTACGAATCAACTTAACGGCCTGCTCCCAGTTGGCTTGTTAGCTCAATTGGTAGAGCGCTGCACTGGTATCGCAGAGGTCAGTGGTTCGAGCCCCGTACAGGCCTGATTTTTTTCAGGTCTGATTTTCGCTATTGCTTAAATAGCGCTATCTACTGCGAGGATCGTGCATCATACGTATCTAATACCGCAGTTCAAAATATATGAACTTCATATATTTCATTGTATCTTACATATCTTATGTCACAATGAATCCGGAAAAACTACAATAGAAATGTACATACACGTTATGAATTAAAAAGTATGTCATTACAATAAATGGAGCTTAAATATCAACCTATTTACAAATGTGTTCATAAACCGCTGTGTATTAATTTTCGGGCGTGCGCAGCCTTTTTCCCTAAGATTGTATACATATGTCTTCTGGACAGGAATGATGTCTTTCACGGGGTGGCAATCCGTTGATTTTAATTTCTTCAAAATTTTTCGGTCTCGTTTGTTTAAAAGGTTCTTGTTATAAATTGGAAATGAGATAAAACGACGTTTATGAGATCGGTCTAAAACATTTTGTACAACCGTAAGATCAGACTCAGATGCCCCATAGACTGAAAGGGCATAGCTAAAATTAGCCAAAACAATGGATATAAAAAGATGATCAATCTCTGCTTGAGAGTAATGTTCCTTTCTCAAAGTTCGTAGGACGTATAAACACTTGCTTGCTTTGACAAGCTTAGTTCCTACATGCTCATCAAATTTTCCGTCATTCTGTAAAGTTACTCCTAGTAAAACGAAGCTATTACACTGGGGAATATTATTAATTGGAGAGTAGAGTACATTGTGATTTTTCTTTCTAACAACCAGCTCTTTACATTGCAAGGGTTGCAAACCATTCTATTTTCTTTACACCATGTTGAGAACTGTCCTACTAAGTCGGCAGACGGGTCACTGTTCCTAGTGATAGGCGAAAGAATAGTGGAATCATCGGCATATTTAAAAAGCACAGGGCAACCAATAAAAAAATCTCCAAATCATTCAAAAATTAGCAGAGCGCCGGACTGTTGTGCGGGAGGTCGTGAGTTCAAATCCGGCCGGACCAACACTCAGGGTCTTTGATTAACTGAGAATAAAGTGCTGCCTTTGTAATAATATCTGCAAATGGTTAGACTTTCTAGTCTTCTCAGATAGGGACGATAAATGGAGGTCCCGTCTCCTGCAGGGTTGGGGTAGGAGACGTTAATTTCCCACACACGAGATTACTGTGTGATGGATGTCCTCCGCGGGGTGGGATGGGTGGGTAAAAAAAGGGGTTAGGTGTCAATTGGAATAAAAGTTCTGAACGTTCCTTTCTCCTGCCATTCCTGTGGCGAATCAATTAAACTTAAACGTAAACTAAACTTAAACTTAAACTTAAACTTAAACCTTGTGTGGTTCCTCTATTGACAGATTTCCACTGCCCTAAAAAATTATAGCTAACAACACGTTGTTGTCTTGCATAGAGGAAACTATGATACCAATTGATAATGTACGGATTTAGAGGTAGCTGTTTCAGTTTGATAGACAAAATAACATGGTTCTCAAAATCGAAAGCCTTACTGAAGTCCGTGGTAAAAATTCGCACTGCGTTACAGTCACTGCTATCTAAATACTTGTAGGTCTGGTGCTGGATAGCGAGCAAGGCATTTGTGCAACTACCCGCCTGTCTATATGCAAATTGGGTGTGACTCAGGTTGTTCTCAATGACTGACTGTGCTTGTGTATATATCAGTCACTGTTTACGTAGACGTGTGGATGTACATTCGACTTGAGATAATTTTCCACGTTATTTTTCCTTGTTGCAACTAATTTAAATGAAGAAAATTGCTGAAAAAAACCAAATACACTCTTTTTGGATTCTCATCTTTTATCTCTTGGAGGATAGATTAAAAGGTTACGTCATCCCTGGCTGTTTAACATCTACCATAGGCGTAGCCTCTCTTGTGTGTTTAAGTCTATCCGGGAAGCTTTCTTACCCTGTCTTAGTAAGTCTCTAGGTCCAATCTTAATATAATATTTGAACTTTGCCTCCAAAAGCGACAGGGTCTTTATTGGTTTTCGGTATTGAAATTGGTTCGGAATGTTCGAATATTCACTTCCTGGCTCCATAGTCGAACTGGGGAAAGACAATCTTTATACTTGATACAAAGATCAGATCTAGACTTTTCCTCCGGTGTGAATTTCGTTTATCATATGTTGAACGAAACGAAACGAGGGAAATCAAGTCTGATGACTTTTGCTCTTCCGCTTGATAGTATGTTCATCTCACTAGACTTGTTTAATACCTTGTTGGAAAAGAGGTTCGCGGTTGCACATTTTACCAACTTCACCTTTAATTCAGTAACACTTGGCATGAGCTTGGATAGAGAAAAAAAATCTCAAAAGAGTCATCTTCAATGCTTCAACCGTCCATCCTGTGCTTGATTACTAAAAAAACATATTATCTATTCGCTGAAGTGAAGGCCAATATCCCCCATTTTCAATGACATTAAAGTAAATAATTGCGGTTTATTCTCGTCCGTGCGCTGACACCTCATGCACATTAGTTGACTCTTGGCATCGAAACTTGTCTTTAATTTGTAAATAAACAAAAATATCACCTTTGACAGAGCAACAGAATAGTCCGACATTAAATTTGTAGCGTCATGTTATGGCCACGTTCGTCATGGTCTATTTTCCTTCTTGTTTCTTCCGTAAGCGGACATCTACTCTATTTCTCTTTGGCGTCTGCCCTTTGGAATAATTCTCGTAAGCGGACAGCGCTACTAACGGAGACTTTTCCGAGGCTGTCTGCTTAAGACAAAGTTGACTGTAAATCCTTTCAAGTGCAATCCTCTTTTATACGTGGTAAAGGGTAAGTCAGGCAGAGGACTGGACCCGATCGACGGTTTCCGTTTCGCGTTTCGTCCCATCAAGTATACAACGGCGTTCCTTAAATGCGGTTTCTTTCGATTAATTTCGGAAAAGGAATATATAAGAAGTTTTGTCTTGTGAAAGGATAATGGATGTTTATCTTGCTGGTGCTCTTCGATGGCTCACAGCCACGCTGTTATTCTGTTCCGCAATTCGGAAGACAGGTAATGCATGTGCAGTCAAGCATATTGAGATGTTAGTTTTGGTTTCGATTTGAGATAAAGCTCTACAATAATTCGACAGACCGAAACACATCCCTAAATGTATTGACAAATGAACTTCGAAACTTTTGTAGTTACGCGTGATGTGTTAAATAGTTTAGTTGAATAGTTTCTGTTTTCCTCCTTCAGTGCCATTCAGAATCAGCAAAAGACCTCCTTCCAATGTTAATGTAGTATTAGGAGTAAACAGCAATCGAGTCAGACTTGAGTGGCTGTATTCTGATGCACCGAGTTCGTATTTCGTTCAATTTTGGAAAGAGAAACCTGGTACTCTTGAACAATTATCAACAAACAAGAATGGGACAGCGTTCTATCCAAACTCGACAATTGAATTCGAGGCCTTACTTCCTGCAACACTAATACTAAAGAACGTACAGAGAAATGATGATTACACCTACTCAATGTACTTGATGGATTCTAGTGCGATAGTGGTAGAGTCAAGCGCAGTTGCTCTAAATGTGGTTGGTAAGTGATGGTGTTTCATGAGTTGCTTTGATACACTTTGTCCTGTAATACTTTTCTTGTGATTTGGTTACTGCATTCTCCGCTAACGTTGTTGTGTCTAATGGTATTGTGCCCTTCTCAGAAAGGTCACGATGTAATCTCTATTCGATAGCTATATCTCTCTTTGTGTGAAATGAAGCATTATTCTTTGAAATTTGCAGTGTGCGAATCTTATAATGCACCCAGTAACTTAAATTATTGTGAAGATTTAGCCAAGCCCAAAAGCGGAGTTTCTGCTATTCATTTTAATAGAGCTCCTCACATGCTGTTTAAAAGTTTAATTTATTGTAGGGAATTTAGGGGCAGTCCTGTCTCAATAATATTTATCACTATTTACTACTACAATAATATTTATTACTTTTTAGATCCTACACAGTTACACTTCCAGTGCTTTTACGTCTCGTTCCTTTCCAGCCGCAACTGATGTAATCCTTATTTCACGTGATACTAGGAAGGACTGAAGGAATTCTGATCGTTGTGTTACATTTGAGTTTTCTGCCGCTTTAATCGCTGATGAAAATGATAATTCAAACAGCTCTAAGTTTATGTAAATCTGTTCTGACGGTAGTGTCGATGTTACTGATACAGGCGCGATTCTGCTCTTGTTTTCGCACTAATTCACCAACAGCGCTTTTTTTTTTTTGGCATTATAAGAAGTGTTCAATTAGGCGTTGTGTCAGCAATACTTCAGTGGATAAAGTTGTTTAATGACGGAAGACAATGGTGACAATATTATCTTACAGTTGCGACTAATGCGTCGTTTAAGAATAATAGGAGTATGCTTTGTTTCTAGTCCATGCTCTTTACAGCGGATGTTTAGCGACTCTAGAAATCACCATTGCTATTACAACCTGCCCGGGTGTCGTGATTGTTTGCTACTTTACATTATGATATAATACATTAAGGGATATGTCACGCCATAAATATATGCCCTGAAGCCTTGCATTTTGTTGCTCCTGTGTTAATTGATTTTGTTCCCTATTGCTATTGACAAATAGCAACGCGCGTGCCGAAAATCGCTTTTTTTCTTTTTTGTAAATTTCAGGTCCCTCTCTCTCGAAGAAACTATAACCTGAAGGTAATATTCTAAATAAGCAAGAAGCGGGAATAAAATCGAACTCTCACGTGCGTTATCCGAAAACCCGGCTTCTTATAGAGTCAGCCGTTGCCTCCAAATATACAAACAAAAAAATTGGTTTATAATAAACAGAATGGACGTGACTAGCATTTGAAAGACGGTAAAAAAAAAAAAACAACAACAACAACAACTTCGGGGACCAGAATTGGTATTTAGCGTACGACAAACTAACCGACTGTTTTGCTTCGCAAACATCCAAATGTCCGAATCTAACGCCCAATGTCAAGAGAACGCTAATCGACAGCCAACTAAATTCAGTATGGCGATTACGATATTTTTAAACAATACTCTGACCTGATCATGAAGTGACAGGAAACGTAATAGAACCGCAACTCACATAGTACTAGGCCCACAATACGTAAATGGTTACTACGCTAACCCTTGAATGAAATATCTACGTTCACATTCCATTTACTTTAACTTAAGAGCTACCTTACGAGCAAGGCCGCTATAATCGAGTCCATACCACATTTCGTCAATTTTTGCTTATACAAAATGGGTATTTTCTAGGACGGTACTCTTTAAGGGTGTGACGTTTGTAAACGACACGATCTCAGTCTAACAAGGGTAGGTGATGTCGTCTTCTGTTCATCTATCTTTCGCCGCTGCGCAGTAGTGTTAATACTAACATATTTTTTTCACTTTCGCAACATTTACAAATCCATTTATGATACTTCCGTAACTTTCTGCTAACAGTATTATTGAAATAAATCTCAAATTCACGAGGAAACCTTTTAAAGACAAGGTTCGGTATGACCAATGCCATTATCCGCTCAGTGTATTCCACCGTTGACTTTGTTTTTACACCTAACATGCAAACACGTTTGAAAATAGTAAACACTCGTGCGCACAAATGTAACACTTGGAAACTTAATATATTTGAAGAAATGATGGCAAGTACCTGGCACCTGAGTATTTAACATTCTGGTCTTGCTCGGGCTCTTGGTTATTATTGGCCGTCTTTTATCCAGAACTGTGTTACGATACACACCAATATCCTTTACGCTGAAGAGGACGTCAGGTCTTTAGAACAGACGATTAATGCTGCACTTAAAAATTTACAAGACAGGCCAACGACGACAAGATTGAGTCTGATTATAAAAAAATCAGATCTTGTAATTATTCTGACTTCACAAAATAAAATCCTTTATTTTCCGATCCACAAATAAGTATATTTGATTGTGAAACAAACAGAAGAGTCACTTTAGAGCATGAGAGCCACATAGGATATTTAGGTGTTATGATTAGTGAAAATCTCTCTTGGAAAAACCACCACGTTGACTACCTTATCGCTAAAATAAGTAACACCACAGGAATGATTGCTGAGCTGTGATACTCTGTTACATCATCTGTAGTCATTAATTTCTACAAATCCTTAATGTGACCTTATATAACTTATAGACTCACTGCTTAGAAAAATGCCTCTAATGAATATCCTAGAAAAGTTGTTGTCATCCAAAAGCGAGTATAACGTTTAATCTACTTTAACGATTAATCTATAGAAAAGAGCATGCTACCATTTTTGTAAATGCAAAAAGTCTACCTATTACCTTCTTATATTATGAAGTTCTACGGACAATATTGCTCGATGTTTATAACGACGAGAGATTTGTGGTAACGGAATAAACAACTCCACGTCATGTAAAAAAAAAAGTACAATTCACTTTAGTTCCTCAACGGCAGAAACGACGTAGGTTGAAAGTAAAACAACAAACAATTACAAAAGTTGCAGTATACGATATAAACAATGACAAACATCAGAAGACTATAAAACAGTTACATTGTTACGGCCACAGAAAGGACCAAGATTGATTACGGTATTGCGAAACTGCTAAGGCAAAAAGTAAACAAAAGGAAAAGTACGAATGAAAACTGCGGCACGTTACCGAACTGCGCTTAAAGTAAAAAACGGGAAAACAGGCGTATTAATGCTATATGTACATAGGTTGAAATTATGCGAAGAAGCAACAAGGCTGCAAAAAAACGACAAAAAAGCGTCAATGAAACAATAAGTGTAAACGTTCGCTAGTTACGGAGTGATAAGACTTTCAATAAACTTTAAACACGCAAAGAATCGAACACGAAAAAATGCTACACTTAGAATTTACAATCATCAAAGTTTTTATGAGAACGTTGAACATCCAGACCTTTACTACTCGCTCATTAATGTCAAAACTCTTCAACGTTGAGCACTCTAGCATTAAACCACAATGAAAGGTCTTTTCGCCGGTGTGTTCGTGTCAAAATCTGGAATAAGATACCTGATGGCATAGATATCTTTCAAAAAAGGAATATTTTGTATGTTAAATATGCGAAACAAAATAAAGTGTTAAGTTTGCTAAGAGTATTTTTACGGCTCATGTCTAAGACATCTTCGATTCCCATTCCACATAACGTTTCTAGCCGCTCGTTCAAATCGAACTCGGACTCGCATTCGAGACACATGGTGATGTTAGGAGATAATTATGCGAGCTATATGCCAGTGTTTGTAAATTTCCATGTTCCTATTGTCTTTCTCTTCAAAATCGGTTCAGTCACTTATTGCTGCAGTGACCTATGACTGACTGCATGGAGAAACATTCCGCTATTGTCGTCTACTTGGAAAGTTTATTCGCTCAAGAATATCATGTAGTGTGACCCAGTTAGAGCTTGATTGTGGACATTTTCATACAAAGGCTAGCGTACTTACTACATAGGCGCATGCTTTTCTCGATGAACATCCCACTATATGTATGGATGTATTATTAATAGACTAAGCGTTACCTTCCCCGACCATTTAGCGATATTCTCTTACGATTCACAGGGCCTTTGGGGAGCAATTCCTTCGTGTACGTTGACAATCCATACACAAAGAATTTATCTTAAATTGTTATTTCACAGTGCCTCCAGAAATATCTGATCTACCGGAAGCAAGCTCTTTACTTACCATTGGAGAAAACCACTTTCTGACCTGTAACGCATCTGGTGACCCTCTACCAAATATTACTTGGACAAAAGATGGTATTCCCGAGGACAAGTTTAAAGTAACAGGTCACCACCTTCATTTAAACAACGTGAATTTAGAGGATGTAGGATCATACAGATGTACAGCTAGGAATGGATATGGAGATGATGCAACCGCTATCAGCATCGTTGGCATAAGATGTTAGTAGTCTGATCTCTACTTTCAAAGCTGTTTCTGTGATTACTACACGTTTTATAGTAGCAGATGCCACTTTATTTGAATTCATGCTGAAATTACACAACAACGTAATGACGTGGACTTACCACAACATTAAAAATACGTGTTCCTTTGTGTTTCCTCTGTTTCACTTGGAAGAACATTGAGAAGATTTCAAATCAGTAGTTTTAAATCAGACCCTGAATTCGTCTCAGTCCATCAAACCGCAAAAAAGAACTCGGCCAATATTCAGCCATCTTGACCTCACAGTTTGTCAATAACGGTGCTACTCGGTATAAAATAATGACTGTTAAACGAACAAGTGTTAATTTTTCTGATGTAATCATACTGTAGGTGATGATTGTGAAATTAGGATGGTGGGAGTAACATTAAAGAATGAAGTCTGGAGGTCAGCCTTGAATAACAGATCGGGAGTTGAGTTTAAAACTTTGGAGTCGAAGCTGTTATCGGAAGTAAGTATCCTGCAGCATCTAGTAGTTACATTTGGTGACCATATCTGGGCAAACAAGCTTTTTTGTTCATACTTCTCGTCATACCGTGGTAATTTAGAAATTTCTAAATTTTGAACGTAAAATAACCTTTATTATAATCCAACTACACCTAGACGAGTACAAATAACGCCATAGACGAGTACAAATATCACGCGGTATTTGTACTCGTCTATTGTAGAGTACTGGTTAAACAGGTTTTCTCGCATCGCGCAAGCAAAGAATTGGATTGTAGTTACCAAAAAAAAAAAAGAAAACAAGTGGCGGACAATTTGAATCATATTTCCGACGACGAAGAGTCAGAATGGCTGGCAAATATAGATCCAGGTTCATTAGATGAATCGAACGAAGAAAAACTGCTTGACGACCAGATAATTTCTTCATTCAATGAAGCAAATAGAAACAGCAACTCAACAACGCGCCAATTCCGTTCCGCTTCCCATACTTCTGTCACGCATTCCCCGTAAATACATATCCGCGAAATTCGCCCGCACTGAAATAACAGTTTGGCGTGTTGGATAATAAATAACTTATTAGACGTTTTGTTGTGTAGTATCGCTGAGTATTTTTACTCGTTATTTGTATTTTGACTCGCCCTACGGGCTCGTCAATTTACGGCACAACTCGTATATTACTCAGCGATACTACACAACAAAACGTCTAATAAGACATATTTATTATCCAACTATACCTAGACGAGTACAAATAACGCCATAGACGAGTACGAATATCACGCGGTATTTGTACTTATCTATTGTAGCACCGGTTAAACAGGTTTTCTCGCATCGCGCAAGCGAAGAATTGGATTGTAGTTACGAAAAACAAAAACAAAAATGGCGGACAATTTGAATCCTATTTCCGACGACGAAGAGTCAGAATGGCTGGCAAATATAGGTCCAAGTTCATTAGATGAATCGAACGAAGGAAAACAGCTTGACGACCAGAAAATTTCTTCATTTAAGGAAGAAAATAGAAACAACGACACAACAACGCGCAAATTCCGTTCCGCATCGCATACTTCTGTCACCTACTCCCCTTAAATAAATATCCACGAAATTCGCCCTCACCGAAATAACAGTTTGGCGTGTTGGATAATAAATAACTTATTAGACATTTTGTTGTATAGTATCGCTGAGTATTTTTACTCGTTATTTGTATTTTGACTCGTCCTACGGGCTCGTCAAAATGCGGCACGACTCGTAAAAATACTCAGCGATACTATACAACAAAACGTCTAATAAGATATATGTACCTCTCGTCCAGTACTGCCTGAACTGACTTAGCCTCCTTTTATTTGTTGCACTAACCTTTAAAAGACTAGCTGAAGAAATTGTTTTTCATGGCTCTGCTCTTCATTGAACATTGAGTGAGGAGTGTTCAGTTCTTGAGTTAATGGAATGTCGTGAACAACTGTGGTATGTCGGAACAGTGGTCACATAAGCATCCGGGAACTTTGAGAGTGGCGAGAGTTGTGTATTTTGTGTGTTACGTTAAATTTGTGGTTTTGAAGCCTTTGTGGTGTACAACTCTACAAAAGCTCAGATGTGTGAGTTTGATTATAACTAAAAAGCATTCGTATGCTCTTGAAGTGCAATTATCTATCTGGCAAACCTATGGGGGCTTGTACACCTGATACTTTTCTGGCTTAAAATTCGATTCTGAGAGTTCTTTTGAATTTCTTGGATTAGAAAGTTAAGCAAAGTTAAGTGAGGAGAGATAATGGTTTCCACGGTTGAAAATTGATGCTTGTGCACTTAAGTGACAATTGTGTCCTAGGGTCATATATAGCATAAAGTTTGGTTGCTTGATTTGTGTCCAATCCTCAACTCATGTTTCATGAGAATTAGAGATCAGATCGTGATAGCCTGAATTTATTACAACGATAGATTGGGGGAGTAATTAAAGATAAGAAATTTGAGAACTTGAAACATCCAGGGCTCATCTTGCGAGGGAAGTGTTTTACAAGTTTTGATCCAACGAGCCAAAAATTATCGTCTCAGACGAGTGGATGAGTGCATAGTGTTTTTGCTCTGCGTACAAATTTGAATTGTGCATTTCAGCATTTTTTCTTGTATTCAGATTTCCTCTATCTTCACCAAAAATCCTGGAAAACAACTGTACACAGTTAGTCTCCTTAGTTTCAGGTAAATGTCAAGCTAAGACTGCTCAATGCATGCATATGTTAGACTTTTTTTAATTTAAATGTCTTAAGGCCGACCAATCGCACGCATTATTTCACTTTATAATCTTGCAACATTGTTGCATGCAATGTGTTGAACACTTTTTGCCATCCTGGTGCAACAGGATGAAACATGTTGCAATATGTTAGATGGTGTTGGATGAAGTTCGAAAGTGGTCATATTTTTGTTGTAACATTTTTTGATATTGCAAGATGTTGCACGCATTTGAGAGGCTGTTTCACAACATCTCTTATTACAACATAACCAAAGTAAAGCGCTCGCTCTGATTGGTCAATTCAGCGTCCCCCATTTGCCCATGGGTGTACGCTGCTGACGTGAGCTAATGCAAAGACTAGTTTTCCGCCCGCTTGTTTTTTCCGGTCATGTAAGATTTGTTAAATGAAAGGAAATTCTCGCTACAATGTATCAATGTTATGTTATAAAACAAATGGTAAACGCCACAGTGTACACTATTGAGTTACAGATGCACTTGGGAGGTTTGCTAAGCACTCAAGAAGCTATAGTCGCTCTCGGCTATCGCCTCGCGCGACTCTTACGCTTCTTTCGTGCTTAGCAACCTCCCGCGTGCATCCATAACTCAATAGTGTACGCTGTGGTGTTTACCATTGGTTAAACATTATCCAGCAATGTTGCAACATGTTGCGTTCAGGTTGCGTGCGTTTGACTGGGCGTCAAAACTTAATTGTCATCTTTGGAGCATTAAATTTGCATCTTGCAATCCTTTGATATTGCAGGATTTAGTTACAGTCAACTATTGATAAATATGTATACAAACATCTTGAGATATTCATCGCGTTTAGTTTTGAAAAATTGATGTTGAGGAGGATGATGTGTATGGTCAAGATGAAAATTCGTTGACCGGTTTCTGTTACGAAAAGAGCTTTGATAAGCAAGTATTTTCTTTTCTTATAGTAGAACTGATAGTTCAGCTGCTATTGCTGTATTAAGGCTGAAGTTCACAGACCCTTTAAAACCACTGGAAGATGAAATCTTAAAAGGAAAGCTTGGGTCACTCACAGTTGGCCGTGAGCTCGAACTCCCTTCAGCTACCGGGAAACCAAGTGGGTTACTTATATACAAGTATCTCAAGGATATTAAGCGCCACGCGAAGATACCAATTTTATCTTCTAGTTTTGATAACAACTATCCCTTGCTCGCTTCGTTCGCTCATGAGAGACAATATCAATGGTAGATGATACATTCATATCAAGAACTGCACATTGATATAACGTCCTGTTTACTATACAGTTATTATTTACCTACGTTGGTGTCAGACATCTCAGTCTCTGAATGAGGGGATCTTTTGCACATTTAAAAAGCTCGAAGAAATCTTCTTCCACCTCTGACATAAAAAATGAAACAAGCTCTCGTGCGACGAACGTTTCCCGCCAATTCAAACTTGTGAATGTCCTCAAATCGAGAGAAAGTGACTCGTGGTCAAAAGTGATCACGATAGTTACGATGACGACAATGTGAAGATATCTTGTAATCACAAGAGAAATTCTGGTATTTCACCAATATGTCACTATTACTCCTGCATGTTACTTTCTCTTTAACACGACAACACTTGTTTAGATTCCTGTAAACTGACTACTTTTTCCATCAGTACCATTAACAAAGAGTACCGTAAAGGTGTAAGATAATCTCATTAATTCTGTTCTCTTTCTAAGATAGATGTACCTTAACCATCACAGTTTGCTTTATCCCGAAGTTACTATTATTTCGAGAAATTCTGATCTTGTAGTTGAATATTTTGTTTCCCTTTTACCATGCAAGTGACTCATATATATCCCAATGATTACTTGCTCTTTTCCAGCTTTTCCCTGTACAAACGCTGCAACCACAGGTAAGAGACAATAAATAAACTGTTAGTCGAAATTCAATCTTACTTGAGTGATATTCTGTCCAAACGTTTGCACATTATTTTATTTCTTAATGTTATGTTTTATTTCTTTTGCTACTTTTTGCAACACGTGAATTAATGCTTAAATATTTCGTGTTCTTTTCCAGCTGTTCCCCTGACAAGAAGTACGGCCTCAGGTAAGAGCCAATCGCTCTATATCAATTTTACTTGAATGCAAAAATTTACAAAGGCCTTAGGAAATATAGGCTGTAAAGGTCTTTAAACCCCCTTATCTTCAATCAAAAACTAAAGCATGCTAAGCGAAGTAGCCGATGAGTTACGAACTGTTTTTTTGTTTGTTAGTATCGAGTTTATGATTTCAAAATAACAGTCCATCCCCAATATGTGTGCATCAAGGGTGCCTGATGAAAACCGGATCAGACAAAGGAAAAAAGAGGCTAACAATTAAAATTCGCAGAAGTGAATAATGAATAATGTGCAATTGATTTAATTTTGCGTAAAGAAGTTTGTTTTCTAAGCCCAACTGAATTATAGGTCAACAGACTCGTACATGCTCGGGCAACTGCACGCGACCGTTCGCCTTCTGTTAAGCTTTGTTCTTGAAAAGAAAGTCACTATCAACGTCCACCCGCAAAAGAAACATTTTAGGCATGAAATTGTACGTTTTATGTATATGCAATGCTTGACAATGGCTTGAATGAGGAGTTGAGGAGTTAAAATTTTATGCCTCTACTTTCTCTTCACGTTTTTGCGAGTATTATTTTTTTTAATGTAACGATACTGCACACGAATACCTATCAGTCTTTGAATTGTGGACTACCAAGTAAATTTTTGTTATTACGTACTAAGTTGAGTATTTATTCATGGGTTTCATGATATCAAGTGTTTAAATTTCGGCATCAGAACTGTAAGAAGTCGAATAGGAGAGGCGAAGGTCTCAAATAGATTTGCTGAATTAAAAGTTCATTCCACACCAAGATCAAATTTTTATCCTGGCACTGAAAAACAGAATGTAAAAAAATGCTGAATAGAATCGCAGAAAAAGGTGGGTTTATCCCTAGTCCCTCTCGATGTGTCCATGATAAACACCTCTCTAAATACCATTCATTTCAGCCATATAATGTCAGCTGGGTATGTATGTTTACACACTTGCAGGTTTTCCTAAAGTTACAAATCAAAGTGAGGATCGGAAAAAACACCAAAATATGCTTCGAAATCATGCCATTTACTTGACAATCATTTTTCTTCTTGTGGTGATTATCATTGGGTTAGTGCTTGTCATTTGGAGAGGGAGGAATAAGCAAGGTGAGATATCAGATCTAATTTGCTCTTTACTCCTACCGTAATCTCTGTTGATTGGCTTGTAATCCAATATTGAAAGAGTCTTAGACAAAACTGTTCAAAAAATTGAATTTGAAAGGGTTTCAAGCCGGCTCTGAGGATGCAGAAGGAAATTACGTCTTGGATTACCCTCACTGCTCTTCCGTTTCTTGATTTTTGAGTTTGGAAACAAGTTTAGTTGCAATGTCAGCTCGTGGTCTTTTTTAAAATAATCTCTGTCAAGAAGAGTAACATTTCCATTGCTCAACTAAAGATTCTTGAAATCTGAGATATTCAAAAATTAGAATCATGATAGGTAGAATGACCCCATGAGGTTAGACTTGCGCAGCATTTATCGTAAGCTACGAAAACCATGTAGTCCCACATCAGAGAGTGTCCTCCAATCTGTTTCGACGTTTCGTTGCAGCAGTTTGTTTATGAACTGAGTTTCGTTTTTATTCGAAGTCAAGTTCTGCTTTTGGGATCAGCTTCTTCGTTGGTAGTAAATATGTTGTTTTATCCTACAGGATTTACAGGTGCATTAAAGCAAACAGGGTACGTAAAAGGTAGTGTTAAGTCAATTTGGGGTCTTTCTCACAACAAGCCAAATATATTTCTCTTTCATTAAAGCGCTTTCAAAGCAATGTTGCCTCGCTTATCAGTTATTGAATTCCTCAAGATAAACAGACAGTCACTGCCTACAAAAGAACGACTGAAGGGAGGAGTAGCCTGTGTCAGCTAGAATTCCTGAATTACTTTTTTCACATGAAGATCAGTGAGTCACTCTATCACTTTGACTAAACTTGGCTACAACAGATTCTTCCAATAATCTCCTTTCGATATGTTAAAACTCAGTTTTCGTTGCCAAATCTTAGAGGACTCAAACAAAGGAAACCAAATGCTGAACAAGTTTGTTCATGAGGAATTTCAATGTATCAGAAGATTGTAGTTGCGGTTTCTCTTGTTTTCATTCTTGAACATATAATTTCACTAGGTTTGTGCCTGTCCCGTGTCGTTTAATCGCCTCCTAGCTTCGGGCTTTAGTTTGGACTTACTGTATCATCTAGTTCTTTCTGAAATTTGGATGGTAGACTATTGTCCATACAAAATTATGGCATCTTAAACTGCAGAAGTGAAAAATTTATGCACTTCCTTTGTGACCCTCATTTTCATAAGCAGCAAAAATTGAGATTTGCCTCTCTTTACCAGGTATTTTCATGTTTACGTTTTAGTAATCTGAAGTATCATTGCCGAGAAGACCGGATTGATATCCAGGTGATGAAATTCAAAACTGCGTTAATCTTCTTTTCATGCTACATGCAACTATAATTCGAAATTTAATGTGACACATGAGGGCACCATTGAACTCTTTCTTGACTAATACTTCGTTCATTATATTTATCAGTTACTGCAATAAACAAACTATTTAGTACAGTAGTGTTTAATTAAAAAAAGAACTTGTGCACTAGTGAGCCCTGATGACCAGCACATCCACCCGAATGACCTATGGTTTCAGTCAAACCATCCGTGAAAGCCGTTTTTCTTTTAAGAAAACAGCCTATTAGTCCACTGAGTGGATGTGTGACTAAATCAAAAATAGTTTGTGCTGATTGATTTGCAATGTATTTGGAAATTATTTGTTTGAAATGACTTACGGCAAAAATTCATTTTAGAAGACACTTTATGAAAAATGTTCGCTTCCCGAAACAGATGATGCCTTAGCAATATTTGCAACATCTTTCAGGGTCAAGAACCACAATTAGAGCTTCAATTGATAGGATGTACAAATACGCAGAGATTTGCTGTTAAAAGATAAGCGTCATAAGCAGTTTGCCACTTTGCAGCGACATCGCTCCTCCAAACATGATACGATTGAGATCATATTGCAATCTTTCAGGTTCAAGAAACACCAATGGAAGTGCAGCTCACAGAATGTACAAATGTTCAGGGATATTTGCTGTCAGATTATGATCAGTCTCCCTCTTTGCAGTCAGCAAACACACTTCACGAGCAAACTCTGGTCTCCTCGGACTACATGCCGCTTGATCAATCGACAAAACTTCGAAACTGGGAAATAAGACGGGAACAAGTACACATTATAAAAATGATTGGAAAGGGTGCTTTCTCCCAGGTTGCAAAGGCAATAGCTTTTTTAAATACCAATGGAACAGAAGAACAGATAACTGTAGCAGTAAAAATGCTAAAAAGTACGTGATTCAGTAAGATGACACGGGGATATGGGTGGTTGATGTTTGCTCTGATGAATTGCCGAATTTCGCCGGTGAAAAATATATCGAAGGTAGGGAAAGGTATTTTTCGTCTTGTCATTCGAGCGTGGAACAAAGAAAAAAAGGCACGCGAGTTTCTTTGAGGAATCTCAGAGTCTCTTTACAGAGACTCTGTAAAGACCAACATCGTAACGTCCTTGCTCAGCATAGAGCCTCTGTGGTGCAGTGATAGAGCACTGGAGCGCGGAATTGGATCGTCTGAGGGTCGATTCCTCATGAAGACTCAAAATTTTTCCTTTGTACCACAATCGCGGCGAGACGATAAACGTCCTTCTCTATTTCTTCAGCAAGCCCAAATTTACCGTCCTTCTTAATATATACATATCCAAGGTGCTCGTCTTGTAGGGCATCTTGAAGCACGGCTATTGCCAGCGATTCGTATCTTCCAATACGCTATGTGATGTTGCCACTGAAGTTATTTCATTCATAACAGGCAATTTTATAACAAAGGAAAAAGTTACTTAGTGGAGCAATTTCATGCGCTATTTAACGCACAGCTACAATTAAATGAATTGAAAAAAAAGGTTTTAAAGTTTCTTTCTATAGTTATTAGTGCCAAATCGTAAACATGGAAAATGCTTTGGTCCTTCTGTAATAGAAAATGCTCCTGAATCAGACAGAAAGGATCTCCTGTCAGAACTTGAGGTAATGAAGATACTAAAGCCTCATCCTCATGTCATCAAACTAATGGATGCGTCACCAACTCTGGTAAGAAAACTGAATCTTCAAGAATAACTTTATATTCTAAAAGATGAATGAAAAAAATGTAGATTATATGTACCCTTTGTAGATCCTTTACTTGTTCTGATTGAGTACATACCTTACGGTGATCTGTTGGGTTACCTAAGAAAGAGTCGCGGTCTGAATGACACATATTTTAAAGACCCGGATGTTGAACCTGAGACGAACCTTACCGCGGAACAACTGGTGCGATTTTCCTGCCAAATTGCTGATGGAATGAGGTACCTCTCGTCCAACAAGGTGGGTAAAGAATTTTGTAGGTTCTGCGTCTATAAAGGTTACCATAGTCTCGCTTATTCTTTTCATTTGCTTTGCCCGAACTCTTTCCCCACTTATCCGAACTTCCTGTTTTAAAAGATTTTATAGACATGGAGAGCCGAAAATTCAAGTGGCACCCCCACAACGTGCCAGTAAATGAATTTGGGATGAATTGTCGTGTGGACATTGTGGAGACATTTAGTAACATAGGTTGTCACCTAAGCCTGGAGTGTTCGGTCAATAAGATGGTATAATTTCAATTTGTTTTGTTTCATCTTTCAATAACAAGCCAGCTCCAACCCAGTTTTTGGTTCTTTTCAATCAGTTATAAATAAGTAACCCTCTAGTTTCCGCTCAGATCATCCATCGTGACTTGGCGGCCAGAAATGTTCTTGTTGGAGAAGGAGAAGAGTGTAAGGTGACAGATTTTGGAATGGCCAGGAAAGTTCACCAGGATGATATCTACACCATACACAGTGGGGTGAGAAAGGTTCTTAAAAACCTCTATGAATTGAAAAGAGCACAGGAAATACTTATTATAAGTTTAATTAGCCAATACATTGTTATAAAGTTTGTTAAAAATGGTTTCCACTTATTTTTCGTAGCGTAAAATAAATGTTATTGTGAGGTACCAATTGCTAAACACCTACACTAAAATTCTTCTTTAGAGTTCCTCTTTGATTCTATGGTCATAGATTATCATTTTTCTGTAACTCTCAAGTAACCATGCACTGTATTCCTTTTTAGGGTCGTCTACCAGCGAAGTGGACAGCATACGAAGGGCTACTTTACGGGACATATACGACCCAAAGTGACGTGTAAATATTCTCTCAGGGAGATTTTGTATCACATGGACGAAACTTTTCATGATGCAACTTCTGGCAGCTATGTTTAGTGACCACAGCCGGACATTAGAGTAGTTGACACATTAGTTCTAATTACCTGTTGTGTGTTTTACAATAGGACACGCTTGGGGGAACTAGTGCGATTGAGATAAATGTTGATTTGGGACTCCACGAAATGTATTAGGCCTCACTCACTCACTTTGTATCGGGATGTATTCATAGCCATTTATTTTTTTTATATTTACAAAATAAATGTACAAATATTTTATAGAGGCGATGATATTAATCTCACAAATCTGTTTTTACGTCCAGATGGAGTTTTGGTGTTGTTCTTTATGAGATATTTACTGTAGGTTGGTGCTCCTCTGTTTTCTCTTCTTTTCTATTTTTTTTTCTTTTGTAGAGTACTATAGACTGCTACAACAATGAAAAAATTATTTTGTTCTCTTTCTCTTGGCTAGATTTCAACTTTACATTCCAGCATATTGGTACCACATACACCAATTTTGAAATAGTTTTTTTTTTATTGTCGTGATCTCTTCGGTAGAAGCGTTGCCTTTACCAAAATACAATGTATTTTCCTGTCGAGTTATATTGAGGGAGATGGATCAAGAAGAGAACGTGACGTCATTTACTTAGGAGTTAACTCGAAAGTAAGATTACTCTCTCTTTTTCTCGATCCAGCCTTCTTAAGAAACTCGTCTTAAACGTAGACCGATAAAGACAGCCTTCAAACGAAAAATTGCGAGTGTAACAGTTCGACTTATTGTCTGAAACTGTGTCGAAATGATTGATAAGCTGCATTTTGCGAGAGAGAAACTGGGCCTTAAGAGAGAACGAAAAGAAATTTTTTTCATTGCAGTGGTCCTTAAATTTGGGGCGTTGCCCTTGCATCGCGACTTGAAATTACTTATTTATGATTTTTCCAGGTGGATCACCGTACCCAGGGATTAATGGCCGAGAAATTGCAGGCAAACTTCAGAAGGGATACCGTATGCCAAAACCAAAACATGTTGATGAACAACTGTAAGTGCTCTTTATTTTGTCTTTTTTCGATATTTTCAGATTCTTTTCTCCATTTTGTTGACGCATTTAAACAACTGTGAAAATCGCCCAAAAGTGGACACCTCTAATAGGGAAACACTACGTCATATTACCCGCGATCAGATAAACCGACACTTCCAACCTCTTATGGAACTCTTTTATTAGCCTAGATGGTGTCCGTTTACCACAGGTCGGTCGATGAAGTGAAGTTTTACTTAGTCACCATTGCATCTAATGTTATCGCCTGAGTATTTGATGTTACTTGTGGCAAGTCTTTTAATATATCCAATACCGACAAAGAAACGAGCTGACGAGTTTGAGATACTCAATGAAGAAAAAAATCTGTGTCATTGATTTTTAATTGCCAAAGTATTTCCTGAGGTTATTTTTTCTTATGATGTTAGTTACTGTGTTGTTGATATAACTGAGATATCTCTAGTTACCAGATCATGTTCCAGTGTTGGGAAGAGAAACCAAACAACCGACCGACATTCTCCCAACTTGAAGACACCTTGAAAAAATTGATGCAAAACATGAACGTAAGTCTGTTCCATATGTAATAACATGCCAAACTTCTCTCTTTAAGTTACTGATAGTGCTTTAGGGTCAAAGAAGGTTATTCATGCTTTCTTTTGTCAGTTACGTCAAATGCTATTTCATTCCCACTTAAATAACATAATATGCCACATGTTAATGTTGAATAACTTTATTGAAGTCTTCTTTTCTTTTGTTTTAGACTTACGTGAATTTGAAGGAATACGATAACAATTTGTACGCGAATGTTGACGACCTATTTGAGTAACAGGATAGGAAAATCGTCTAATTGTATAAGGGAACTAGTTAGAGAGGATGCGTCTAAAAACAGGGCACGTAAAAAAATCATTCGAGTTGTGGAGACATATCCATAAGTACATTTAAAGTATTTTTAAGATATGGTTAACTTGGTCTTGAGGACATTCGCTTGGAAATAGAAGTACACATAATTTGGGGTCCTGAAATGGCCTTCGCTTGAGTTACGAAGGAAGTTTATCTGCTTAGTGCAGACGTACAAGATTATTTTCGGACACTGTGACATAGATCCTCGTATGTTTTTTTTTATTTTAATGTATTGGCGAAAACGCGTAGGAACTATGATTTTAAAGATAAGACCTAAAGAGAGACGTACAAATTACTTTAAATTTTCATTTCTCAATCGCTACATAACAGACTGGAAAAGTATTCCACCGAACGTGATGCATGCACCTTCGTTAATTAAGTCCTATCTATTAGATCATTTGCGTCAATTTCAAATCAGGTGAAACTCGTGATTTATCGGTATCCAATTTAATTAGGTTAGCTTCGGGCCTTATTTAAATTGTACTTCTTAATTTTTAGTGTCAATTTTAGTATGCAATTTAATTAATTTAGTTTTGAGCCGCATTTAAATCTTACTTCTTAAATTTTAGTACATTTAATATTGGAGAATATTCTTTGTATGGGAATTTAGTTTCCCCCAATTATTGACTAGTCATGCGCTTTTTGTATTTTCTGTAGTTTTATTTACCTGTATTAGCATAACAAAGTATTATTAAATTTAAACTTTTAAATAATGCAATGTGCAATTATTTTTTCGTTCTGTTTCGAATCTCCGGTACAAACGTGGACCTACCCTACCTACACGATGTAGTTTCGTAATAGAAGTCGATAGCTTCAATTGCCGTTTCCCACAAGTGTTCCCAACTAGATAAAGTCTAATCTGCGTTCAAACTCCACCACATTGCCAGCCTCATTTCGACATATAGGTAGCACTCCGGTTTGTAAGGTGTCCTGTATGGCCAATCTAACCAAAATATGGACAGCTTTTCCTGGTACACAGCAGTGTGCCACAAGAATGCGGACTGGCCTCCACAAATGAAAGGTGAGGTATTGGACTCTGTCCAATGCCATTATAATACGAAGCGCCAGATGGTTAATGATTGACTATGCTTGAAAGACATTTATCCGATATATCAATTTTAGTTCGCCTTTGTACTCAACCTTGGCTACCCGCCGTTCCCAGGGGAGAGTTTCTGTTCGGAGTTTGGACTGGCCCCTATCCCAGCCTCATCCAAAACTGTCATTCGCTTCCTCGTCCATTTGTCTTTTTACTGCAAATATCCAACGATAATGAATTACCTACCAGCTATCAACCTCCTTCATCTACACCTTGGTCACAATGTCACCTTTCAGGATGCTTTTGCTGTCAAACTAATCGTTCGCGGTCTCCGCCACATTTTGGGTGACACACACGAACAAAAACTACCCATTACTCCAGCGATCCTTCTCCGCCTCCGTCCTACGCTTACGGCCCACAGAGATTCAGGATTCTGGGCGGCGATGCGAATTGGCTTTTACTCTTTTTCCCGTAAGTCTAACCTGGTTCGGAAATCCACCAAAGATTACGACCCTTCTAAAACTCTGTTACGTAAGGATATTATCGTTCGTCCGTGGGGCTTAGTCATTTGCGTGACTTGGTCCAAAACAATCCAGTTCAATGAGCGACAGCTACTCATACCGGTAGTCCGCCTCCCCTGTAATCATCCGTTGTGCCCAGTACAGGCCTACGAACGACACTTGCGCCTATTTCCCGCTCCACCATCCTCGCCCGCCTTTCTGCACTTTTGTGGGGACTTAGCTACACCCATCACACACTCAACTTTTACTACTACTACATTACGCAAATCTTTGAGCATCGCTGGGCTCAAGGCCTCTCACTACTCTGTTCATAGCTTTTGTCGTGGAGGAGCAACCTTCGCCTTCCATTGTGATGCGCCTGTTGAACTCATCAGCCTTCCAGGCGACTGGTCTTCCGACGCCGTGCTCCTGTACATTGACCAGCCTTTAGCACGTCGTTTGTCCGTGGCCCATCCCCATCTTCTCGCCTTCATCCTGCACCTGACTCTTCCCTTCTCCATCCATATGTCTGGCGGTTTGGGCGGCCGCATCGGGGGAGCGGGCCCTATATTTATTCGGCCTCTGTGCTTCTTCTCCCCACTTGATGCGGCTCTACTCTTACCGGCAAACAATAAAGTTGACTTACATTACATGTATGTATCACCTTTATTTATCACCAGCGTAGAATTATGTGAGGTATTGGACTCTGTCTAATGCCATTATAATATCAAGTGCCAGATGGTTACTGATTGACTATACTTGAAAGACGTTTATCCAATTTATCAATTTTACGTATATGAGAACGATCCTTCGCAGTAAAGCACTATTTGAGCAATAGTGAAAATCAGACCTGAAAAAAATTTGAGGCCTGTACGGGATTCGAACCACTGACCTCTGCGATACTAGTGCAGCGCTCTACCAATTGAGCTAACAAGCCAACTGGGAGCAGGCCATCAAATTAATTCGATATAAACCCGTAGATGATAAATCAAACAACAACAAACATATGAAACATATGTGTGAACTGCGGTTATGAGATGGTTATGAGACGGGTTTATATCGAATTAATTTGATGGCCTGCTCCCAGTTGGCTTGTTAGCTCAATTGGTAGAGCGCTGCACTAGTATCGCAGAGGTCAGTGGTTCGAATCCCGTACAGGCCTGAAATTTTTTTCAGGTCTGATTTTCACTATTGCTCAAATAGTGCTTTACTGCGAAGGATCGTTCTCATATACGTCTCATAACCGCAGTTCACACATATGTTTCATATGTTTGTTGTTGTTTATCAATTTTAGTTCGCCTTTGTACTGTTCACAAGTTGCTTTCTCCCACCCGTCCCTACCCGCAGGCCGCATCGGTGCAGCGGGCCATTTATTTATTCTGCCTCTGCGCCTCTGTTTCCCCCTTGATGCGGCTCTGCTCTTACCGGCAAACAATAAAGTTGACTTATGTTACATGTATGTATCACCTTTATTTGTCACCAGGGTAAGATTATAAGGAATTCATTCACTTAAGTGTTTAGGGGATATGTTGGTCTCGCCGGTTATTTTAGTGAGACCTAATTCTGAACTCAATTAAGTACGATACAATTATACACTTTATTACGGCTCCCCTATACGAGGCTATTCTGTCCTAATATAATACATAGATTTAGCCAAGTCTAAAAGCGGAGCTCCCCCCAATAAGTGAAAATTTTGCAATAAAATCTCTTTACATTTATTAAAAATTTTGAGCCAAAAATTCATTCAGTATAGATTAAACCCATTGACACTTTCGTGTAACACGTGCCTGTGAACATAGTTGTCCAAAAGATGTTTAATTCTATTGATACGACGTAGGTTATACAGACAGCTCGAGGACAGTTTAGATACGTGGTCTTCAAAGGTTACAGCAGAGTCGATCCAGACCCCCAAGTCTTTTGTAACAGGAGAGGGCTTGATATTCTTCCTCAATGGAACGACATGAAGTAGAGATAAGTCTCGCGTTAGTTGTTGTACGCCAACTTAGAAATATTATAAGACGTTTATGTAGGTATCGATTGACCAAGTTATGGCTTTAGTTTTGCCTTTCCTAGAAGAATAAAGGACCATGAACTGAGTGAATAGCCTCCACCGTATCGACTGATCCTTACACTTACATGAGACCTGTTTCCTTCACTGCACACCCGCTAGACAGTTGATAATCAGTCCGAAACTTAGCATCTTTGGACAGTGAAAGAGGTTAAGAGTTTGTAAAAGTCTAGGATGTTTTTTTATATGCAACTGGAAACTGAAGACTTCAAGATGTCGGGGTTCGTTTCTTTTCTCTTTCTCGGTTGTAAACTGAGGTTGTCGATTTCCTTTGAGTCCTTTTGATGGTCTAAATAACTTTCTTGGTATATAAATTTTATAGTAAAGAATTTCTTTGGATTAACTTCAATGAATAATATACACTGAGAAGCTGAATAGACGAATCCGTCAGTTAATATTTCCAAGTGGAAAGACCGGTGTGAAAATCCTACTGTGAATATAAAATTACCTAGAAAAGTATGAAACAGACAAATGAGATAAACGAAATAAAAAGTAAATTTGAATTAAGACAATTTTACAAGTTATCTTTTCTTTTCTTCGACCATTTCTTATTATGAAATTTGCTGTCATCCACACACACACACACACACACACACACACACACACACACACACACTACACACACACACACACACACACACTACACACACACACACACTACACATACACACACACATACACACACACTTTCTGTTCTCACTTTTGCTCAATTGGAGGACAGACCTCGCAATTTCATTGAACGTCTACCACAGGAGTATCCTCTCGTATGTGTTTAAGTCCTTCTGCAGCTTTCATTGTCAATAGTAAGTCTATCTCTTGGTCCAGTCTTGAACTTTGCCTCCAGGAGTAACGGCGTCCTACTTGGTTTCGGCATTGAGCCAGTCTAGATTTTGCCGCCGGAGAAAATAGATCAGTTCGGTCTGAATTCAACACAACCACGTGAACTGAAATATTTGTGTTCGGTTCTTTTAAATATATGTATGGAATATTCAGTCTCGGGCTCCACAGTCGGACTGGAGAAATATAATCGTTAAGATTATACGTTACGGATCTCAGACGTTTCGTGCGGGGTGGATTTCGTTCATTTAATGTTGAATGAAACAAAACCAAGGGCAACCAAGTCTGATGACTACTTTCCTTCTTCGACTGGATATTGTGTTTATTTCACTACACTTGTAAGTATCTTGATGGAGAACATGATCGCAGTAACAATTACAAACTCCAACTTTATTTATCAACAAATGCTTTGAATTAACTCTCGACTTTTGGTAGAACATCTTCAACGGGTCATCAAATGGCCATCTATAGTACTTCACCCGTCCATCCTATGATTTATCACTAGCCATTGGCAATTATTCGCAGAAGTGCGGATCAATATCCCCCGCTTTCAGTGACAAAGTAGTAATTTTTCCGATGCATATTCCACAAAGTGGGTAACTAGCGGAAGAAAATATTACGTTTTTTAGTATGATTGCTCAGGTGATTACTACGGGAGGTTCTCGTGCTCTGACTGGTCGAGGATTACGTCATATCTCGCTATAATCCGAGATGAATTTCAAAACAGCCGCCTTTCGTTTTTTCATTGCTTCTGAGAAAGCCGTTGTAAAACGCCATAGAAGAAAGTTAATTTCCAAAATGCACAGAAGATGCTATTAAGTTTGGTTTACCACTTTCCCAAAGTAAAATGTGAAGTTTTAGCTGATTAGATCAAATAAATAAGCTTGTTAAAAGCGAATGTTTGAATTGACCGATTGAAAATCGAAAAATGTGGCACATGATCGAGAAATTGAAAACCTCCATATTTTGCCCAGAGATACCTTAGAAACGTGGCATGGTTTTTTTTCCCAGACTTGCTGCTTTATCCTAGGAAATTCACCAAAACTGGAACGCGCGTCGGTAACCGTAAAATGGCGGAAATCCGTGCCCCGAGTACAGGTAAATGAACTTTGCTCATGAAAAGCGCAAAAGAAAGCGAGCTCGTATCAATTTGACAAATTTGAATGAGAGGGATTGAGGTATGGCTTAAGTCTAAAACGGGGCCGTTTCATTTAATTTTGACATCACGGAACGCTTTTAAAAATCACCAATATTTCAAAATCTAAATATCGCATTTTGTAGCACATTTTCAATTATCATTTTCACCATGCGGTATAACTCAGAATCGGTTCAGGTGAAGCTCATGATAAGTGGAAACAATGTTGTTTTCGAGGATATAAATATTGATTTGGGGCTTTTTATTTCAGCACGGGAAAACCAGGCTGAACTTTGTGAAAATCGCAACATCGTCATTTACGTCACGACATAATCTAATTAGGCACCCAGTGGTTAAATCCGGATTTCCAAGCACATTTTAGAAGTTAGCACCGTGATCGATCAGGAGATCAATACAGTAAGCTAGCCTTGCATAGCTAACCACGGGAGATTGGTTTTTATCCCTGCTTTCGTTTTAAATTCCCATCCATTTCCCAGGGCGGAATTACTTACAATAACACATTCCTTAACTAAGCTAGCGGAGGGTGTCTATTTTTCTTTGGGTATTCGAACACCTCTAAGTCTTAAGAAAGTTCTGGGGTAGACTTGTGCTTCATTGTGGACTTGAAAGAGGACAAT
This sequence comes from Stylophora pistillata, assembly GCF_964205215.1. Lineage (NCBI taxonomy): Eukaryota > Metazoa > Cnidaria > Anthozoa > Scleractinia > Pocilloporidae > Stylophora > Stylophora pistillata. The sequence goes on along the minus strand of NC_142525.1, from coordinate 17,547,070 downwards.
TCAATCATTTATAACGGCAGTTCAAATGTTGTTTGCCGAAGACGTTGAAGACGGGAAGCTGTGTGTAGATGTGACACACTCAAGCCTTTGTCACGCAAGGCTAAAATTATTTCCATCTTGTTCCCATCTTAGCCACGAATATCGATGAAAAGCGTTTTTTAACAAACTTGTTTATATGATAACATTTCTTATCAGTTAGTCATTGCTGTGAAACTTGTTAACTTAGCAGCGGGGATCTCATGTATATTGTAATAGTGTATATTGTAATAGAAGGGCTAATAGAGTCGATTGTGATAGGGAATAACACTTTTAAAAAACTTGTTCATTAGATAAATATAGAATATGTTACCTTGGAAGAGTGTTTCACTGAGAAGCAGAGATACAACTGTAGGAGGACTCACCCCCACCCCATTGAAAACCCCTTTGGTAACTATTTTTAACGGAACATCATTAGACTCAGTCGTGAGTGAAAGAAGACACTGTGGCACGATTTTTCTCGGTGATTATTATCAAACAGATGACATCGTTAGGTGGAGGGATACTGAAAGTATCATGCTAGAAGAAAAAAATGATGCATCGATCAATTGAAAGCTTCAACATTGCCTCCCCTTAGGAATTCTAACTTTTGAAGTTTGGTTCCAGCCCCCCCTAGGCCAAAATCATGTTCAAATGCCATGCCCAGGTGCTAGATAGTAACCAAAATATCGACAGCTTTGCCTGGTGCACGGCCTTGTGCTATAAAAATGGGGGATGGCTTCTATAAACGAAACAAGGAGTGCATTCAACACTATAAAGTGTTCAGGAGATACGGCGATCTGTTAGCCAAGTTGAGAACCAAGTGTGAAATCAGAAGCATTCGTCTATTTTAACGTATCGATTACCTAACCTGTGGCTTTAGGTACGCAACATTTCAGGTGGTTCAATGTCGCCTTTGCTAGAAAAATCTAGGACCGTAAACTAAGTGAATAGCCCCTAGTATCGATTGATTCTTAAATGAGAACTATTTTTTTTCAGAGCAAACCAGCCAGACATGTGATAATTAGTCCAATAATTGGGCATGTTTGGACAATGAGAAAAAGTTTGACGTTTTTCAAAGCCCAGGATATTTTTCGTATGAAACTTCAAGATGTAAGTATTGGTTTCGTTTCTCTTTCACGGTTTCTGGAAAAGGAATCTATCTTTTTTCCTTTGAGTCCTTTGGACTTTGGGTGGTCTAAATGACTTAATGTAAAACTCTTAATTAGAAATTTTAGTGACCGCGTCTTTCTTGGTCTCGGTATTGACTTAATCAAGAGTTAGCCGCCAAAACTTTAAATAAGTTCGGTCTTAGAATTAAACACAACCACGCGAAATCAATTATTCGTGTTCGGTAAATCTAACTAAGTGTTTGTGGAATATTCAGTCTCGGGCTCCCAAGTCGAACTGGGGAAAAGTAAGAAAGAAAAGCGGATCTAGAGTTTTTCTACGTTGTAAATCTCCTTTTCTAAATATTGAACGAATGAAACGAAACGAAACGAAACCAAGTGTGATGAATTTAACTCTTCCACTGGATATTATGTTTATCGCACTACACTTGCAAATATCTTGCTGGGACAGAGGTTCGCAGTAACACATATCACTAGTAGGCAGTAGGAGTAGGCAGTCATCGGACCATGTCCATGACTAGCGCAATTGCGACAAACACTTTCTCTCGTGGCTAAAATGCCCAATTCTAGAACGGCAGACACGGCCGCATCCACTGCACACGAAGACACATGCCACTGGAACACACGTTGCTTTGTTCATTGATGCTTTTCTCTTAGCTCTTCTATCATCGGCTTCAGCTTTCAGCCTTTCCTCTCCCGCCTGGAGTGCCAGACTGCACACAGACCTCCAATCACTCCAATCTGCAGCATGTAGCTCTCAGTTATCTGTTGGCAGGCCAGTGACGAGCATATCTCTCTTGCATACGTCCTTGAAACGCAGCTTAGGTCTGCTAATAGGCCTCGAACCAGATTCCAACTCGCCATACAGTAGATCCTTAGGGATTCGCCCATCCTCCATCCGGTACATATGACCGAGCCACCTCAATCTACGCTATCTTATCAGGGTAAACATCGAGGGGATATTGGCTCTTGCAAGTACCTCATTGTTAGAGGCCTTATCTGTCCATGAGATGGAGAGGATGCGACGAAGACATCTCATATGGAAGATGTTTAAGCGCTTCTCCTGACTAGCGTAGGTAGTCCAAGACTCGCTACCAAACAATAAGGTGCTCACGATGCAGGCACGATACACAGCAACTTTAGTTTGGGTAGTTAGCTTCTTGTTCTCCCAGACACGGGCAGACAGCTTAGCCATGTTGGTTGCAGCCTTGCCAATTCTCCTTCCAATCTCCATTTCAAGGCAGTTGTTGTTTGAGGTGGTGGGGCCGAGATAGGTAAACTGTGTGACGGCTTCCAAGGTGTAATCTTTGATCGTTACGGTGGGTGTGGCTGCATTGTCCTGACACATGACTTTCGTCTTCTTTAGGCTGACTGTAAGTCTGAAGGCCTCACATGCGTCCGAAAACTGATTGAGGAGGTGTTGGAGTTTTTCAGCGCTGTGAGCAACGAGGGCAACATCATCGGCAAAGAGAAGGTGACGGATGGCTACCTTACGCTTGAAGAGTTTGCCATCAGAACGAGATCGTATCGGGATACCTTCTTCAGAGGACTTGAAAGCATGATTCAGTAAAACTGAAAAGAAGATGTTGAAGAGAGTTGGGGCTAGCACACATCCTTGTTTTACGCCGCTGTTTATATCGAATGCCTCAGACCTGTTTCCATCATACTGCACTGTACCCCGAGATCCATCATGGAAAGATTTGATGAAGCTCAGGAGTTCAGGAGGACAGCCAAGTAAGGGCAGAATCTTGAAAAGGCCGTCTCTCCTAACAAGGTCAAACGCCTTTGTCAAGTCGATGAATGCAATGTAGAGTGGCTGTTGTTGCTCTTTGCACTTCTCTTGGAGTTGTCTCAAAGAGAAAATCATGTCCACAGTCCACCGATTAGGGCGGAAACCACACTGGGATTCAGGGTACACCCTTTCAGCAATCTTTTGAAGGCGGTATAATGCTACTCGGGCAAACAGCTTTCCAGCAATGCACAGAAGTGAGATGCCACGGTAATTGTTACGATCACTGCGGTCTCCTTTGGTCTTGTAGAGGATTGAGATAATAGAATCCCTCATCTCCTGTGGAACGTATCCCTCTTCCCAGCATTTGCAGAGTAGCTGGTGGAGATTGTCGAGCAATTGGTTTCCACTGCATTTGAAGACTTCAGCCGGGATACCGTCAAGCCCAGGGGCCTTTCCGGACGATATGTGATTGATTGCCTTTAAGAGATCTTCCTTGGTGGGGGCCTCATCTAGTTCAAACATGATGGGAAGCCTTTCAATGCAGTCAAGGACAGAGGGTAAGACAGAGCTCGATCTACCATAGAGCTAGCTATAGTATTCCACCCAGCACTCCATCAGTCTTGATTTATCTGTAATGATTTCACCAGTTGATGTTTTGAGTAGGTCCAATCGCCTTCTTGATACCCTCAAACATGCCCCTAGAATTTCCTGTGTCAGCCGCTGACTGGATTTCAGCACAGAGATTCATCCAAAAGTTGTTAGCACAGATCTTACATTTTTCATTCGCACGACGCCTGGCCTCCCGAAGTGCTTCCAAAGAGCTGGGTGATGGATTACACTGGTGGTTCTGCAGGGCATTCCTCTTTGCTCCGATGAGCGGCTGAAGAGTCGCGATGTTTGCATGGAACCAATCCTGGCTTTTGCGTACAATCTTGCCAAAGGCTTTTAATACTGCAGCAAGGGTGGTGTCCTTGATATGGCTCCAGTGGTCCTCTGTGTTAAGTTCCAGGCAGTCTCCGAGTTTCGAGCTCAGGATGTCGTTGAATATAGAGACATTTTCAGGGATGGCGGTGGCAGAAGCATTAATGCGAAGTGTAGCAGATTGTTTGACACGATGGAACTTCTTTGGACGTAACTGGATCTTCGTGCAGACAAGGGAGTGATCAGTGTCACAATCAGCACTGTGGTATGCCCTTGCAGTACGAATGTTATTAAGGTGTTCCCGTCTTGAGATGATGAAGTCGAGTTGGTGCCAGTTTTTGGATCTGGGGTGCATCCACGAGAACCAATGGCACAGCTTCACACCAAAGAATGTGTTTGTAGTACAGAGGTGATGATAGGTGCAAAGCTCCAGAAGGCGTTGACCATTTTCATTGCATTTACCTACACCAGAGTGACCAAGACAATCAGGCCAGGAGCCTTGATCGTTGCCCACTCTAGCATTGAAATCGCCGAGGAGAATCAGCACTTTGTTGTTTGGGATATGTTTGATAGCATCATCCAATTGGCTGTAAAAGGTATCCTTGGCATCAGTACTCGAGGTCAGGGTTGGAGCGTAGACAGAAAGCAAATTGGTGGGATCTAGATCGGTATTGAGTTTTATGTGCATGATGCGCTCAGACTTGGTTGAGCCCGGCTCCACCATCTGTACTAGCTTGTTGCTGACAGCAAAACCAACTCCATGTATTCTAGGCTCATCTTCATCTCTACCCTGCCAGAAAAATGTGTATTCCTTTTCCGTTAGGCTTCCGCAACCAGCTATGCGCGTTTCCTGTAAAGCAGCGATATCAACTTTGAGCCTAACCAATTCACTGCTGATGACAGCTGTTTTGCGTGCCCCATCAATGTCGCGTATGTCCTTGATAAGTCCGGTCAGCATCGTTCGGACGTTCCAGCTCCCAAGTGTGAGAGCTGGTCTTCTTCTAATAGATCCTTGATTCTTAGGTGAATAAGTCGCAGCCCACTTGTCAGACTGTTTCCAGACTTAAGTCCTGCTCACCCCAGCAAGACAGGCGGGCAGTGGCGGGAAAACACTTCATTGACTGGGGGCTGCCCAGTTTAAGGGGTCGGTAGCTATCCAATGGGGCTAAAAAGCCCCTCCCACTGTCAGGAATGACCCCTGGCGTCTGGCTCTACGCCAATCAAGCCATGACTCAGAACCGGTGACTGCCACTCCCCGGTTTGTTTCCATGCCAGGCGAAGCCGTAGGGCATGCTGAAGTTGCCTCTCCATGCGCTTGCCTGGGCGGTTGATATGGAGACACTAGTTTGCCCAAGTCCCAGAATCCCCCTCTCGGTCTTGCTGGTAGAGTCCGAAGGAAAGGCAGGGCCAGTACGTTCGGGACCAGGTCGACTGCAGGAGTTGCCAGAAAATGATATAGCGTCAAAACTGCCGTACGGGGCTCCACTCCGGTTTTTCTGTCGGGGTTTGCTCACTTAGCCTTTAGCTATTCCTAGCTACCACAAGGCAGTGGGACCGTAACTCTGGTTAAGGAAGGCTAAGGGTGTGCTAACACTTGCCCAAGGTGTCCACCAAGGCTAGTGGAGGGAAGGAAGCGCCTTATTTTTCCTTTTCTAGACCGGCTCCAAGCAAGGTCTAGCCACTACCCACATATCACTAACCCTGCATTTATTCTCGGTACACTTGCCATGAAATTGGATCAAGATTTTTCCCAGAATATCTTAAGAGTCACATTTAGTAATTCACCTGTCCATCCTATGTTTGATCGCTATGTTTGATATGTTAAGATCTATTCGCTGAAGTGGAGGTCAATATCCCCCATTTTCAACGGTATAAAGTGAATGATGGTTGTGGTTTATTCTCCCTCGTACGTGGACACTCCAGGCATATTAATTGACACTTAGCATCGAAACTTGTCTTAAATTTGCAAACTAACAAATATATGACCTTTGACAGAGCAAGAGAGCAGTTTTGTCAAATCTCCATTTGTTTGCGAGATTACAAGCTGTCATTTGATATTGACGTTCATTTGACATTAACGAGAGTCGGACATAAAATTTGCAACGTCACGTTATGGCCACGTGCGTCATGGTCTATTTTCCTTTTGTTTCTTCAGTAAGTGGACATCTCCTCTATTTCTCTTTCGCGTCTGCCCTTTGGAATAATCCTCGTAGGCGGACAGAGGCGAGGCTGTCTGCTTACGACAGCGTTGACTGTATATCATTTCAAGTGCAATTCTCTTTGGTACGTGGTAAAGGTAAGTCGGGCAGAAGACTGGGCTCGATCGACAGTTTCTGTTTGGCGTTTCGTCCCATCAAGTATACAACGGGTGTTCCTTAAATGTTTCTTTCGATTAATTTCGAAAAGGGAATATGTAAAAATTTTTGGATTGTGAAATGATAATGGATCTTTATCTTACTAGTGTTCTTCGATGGTTCATAGCCACGCTTTTATTCTGTTCCACTATTCAGAAGGCAGGTAATGTATATACAGTCGAGAATATTGAGATGTTTTGGTTTCGATTTGAGATAAAGCTCTACAATAATTCGACAGACCTAAACACAACCCTAAATTTTCTGACGAACGAAATTCGAAATTTTTAAAGTTGCGTATGATGTGTTAAAATGTAGTTTAATGGTTTCTGTTTTCCTTCTTCAGTGTCATTCAGAATCAGTAGAACACCTCCTTACAATGCTACTATTGTGGTTGTGGGAGAGAACAGCGCACGAATCAAACTTGAGTGGCTGTAAACTGATGCACCAAATGAGTATTTCGTCCAATTTTGGAGAAGGAAACCCGGTGAAGATCTTAAACAAATAGCATCAAGCATGAATGGGAATGCGTTCAAGCCGAGTTCCACAAGTGAGTTCGAGGCCTTACTCCCTGCAACGCTAATACTGAAAAACGTACAGAGAGATGAGGAATAGGCTGTATCAGGAATCAGGAAACTCTTTATTCGCACTATTTCAAGAGGTTACTACAGATTATAAAAGTCAGAATATAAAAAAAACAGTAAATTACATCAACAATCAAAAGTAAAATGTGCACAGTGACCAAAAGTAGCATAGCTTTCGAGTTGGCCACTGTCACGTATAATTAACTGGTGTATACATATGATGCACGATCCTCGCAGTAGAAAGCGCTATTTATGTAATAGCGAAAATCTTCATATATTCATTGTATCTAACTGGTGTATGTTAACATTTACACAAGACTTACTTTAATTCTATATTTACACTAACCAAGGTATTTAAACACAATTAGTATTGTAAACAAAGAGAATAGAGAAGTGAGTAAATAAGTAAATAAATAAATAAAAATTTAATTAAGTTAAAAGAAGGAGAATTAATTTTTTTATATCTTGAATCAAAAGAACAAAGACTAAGAACAAAGAAACTAAAGTAGACTAAATCAATGCATTCTAAGAAGTAGATTGTGAAGTTAGCAGATATAGCTTGAATTGTTTGGAGAAGCGAAAATAACATAATTTTTTTAGATGCAGTGGAATAGTCTCCCATATTTTCGATGCAATGAAAGTAAAAGTAAAAGCTCCATAATTATTATGTATTAGAGGCCTACGGAAGTTAAGGTTAGAAACAAATCTAGTGTAATACACCTACGCTATTATTCTGCTGGATTCTAATGCAGTTGAGAAAGCGCGAGATATGGTTACTGTTGATGTGGTTGGTAAGTGATGCTGTTTCATGAGTTGCTTTGATACACTTTGTCCCGTAATTCATTTCTTGTGATTTGGTTACTGCGTACGCCGGTAACGTAGTTGTGTCTAATTGTATCGTGCCCTTTTCAGAAAGGTCACAATGTAATCTTATTCAACAGCTATCTCTCTCTTTGAGTGAAATAAGGCATTATTCTTTTTCACTGATTGCAGTGTGCGCCGGATCTTGTAATGCACCCAGTGACTCAAATTATTATATAGATTCAGCTAAGCCCAAAAGCGGAGTTTCTGCTACTCACTCTAATCTCGATTAACTATGCTCTAATAGAGTTCCTCACTGGCTGTTCAAGGGTTTAATTTATTTTAGGGAATTTAGGGACTCTACTGTCTCAATGACACGGTTTCCATTGAACACAGTTACAGCCGCTTCTTCGTCTCGTTGCCTTTAGCCGCAACTGATGTAGTCAGTATTTCATGTGATACTAGGAAGGACTGGATTCTGATCGTTGTGTTACATTTCAGTACATTTGATTGTGCCGCTTTAATCGCTGATGAAAATGATAATCCGACCAGCAGTAAGGTTATGTAAATCTGTTCTGACAGTGGAGCGATGTTGTTGATACATGCGCGATTCTGTTCATGCTTTCGCACTAATTCACCTAAAGAAGGACCTCTTGATAATCTACAGCGCAATTTTGTTGCATTATAAAAAGTGTTCAATTAGGTGTTGTGTCAGTAAACTTCAGTGCATACAGCACTGCGTTGTTTAAGAATAGTAATTGGTATTGTTTGTCTCTAATTCATACTATTTACGCGGATGTTTAGCGACTTTAGAAATCACCATTGCTATTAGAATCTACCAGGCTTTAGTGATTGTTTGTTACTCTACATCATGTTATAATACATGTAAGGGATATGTCACACTATTATTGTGTGCCCTGAAGCCTTCCATTTTGCTACTCATGTGTTGCATTGATTTTGTTCCCCGCTGTTATTAACAAGTAGCAATGCGTGTGGCGAAAATCACTCTCGAAGAAGAAAATATAACCAGAAGGCAATATTCTAAATGAGCAAGAAGCGAGAACAAACTCTCACGTGCTTTGTCCGCAAATCTGGCTTCTTACAGAGTCAGCCGTTATCTTCAAAAATACAAGCAAAATAAACGGTTTAGAATAATCGGTTTAGAATAAACGGTTTAGAATAAACGGTTTAGAATAAACGGTTTAGAATAAACAGAATGGACGTGACCAGCATGTGAAAAACGGTAAACAGGGGTAAATTCTTAGAATCTTATTCCGCAAGCGGAATATAAGCTACGTTGTCATGTCAAATCTTTCTTAACACGCCCATGTAGCAGCATTCCACAAAATGGCGGATAATAATAACACACCACCTTTCGCCGTTCACGAAAATGAATTAAGCAAGAGGAATAAAAGAAGAGACCGGTGCAATTTTTCCCAGTTTATGACAAAGAAGATTAGACGTAGGGGATCAAAGAAGACATCTGATTTAAGTACTACAGTCACCACCTCGACTGGTCAAGATGATAATTTTCGAAAATCCTTCTCAGCAGGCGTTGCAACCTAGACCCTTTTTAGATGCTTTGCTGGTGAGTCTTAATTTTGCATCTACTAAAAAATTTTTCGATTCTGTTTTTGTACAATCATTTTAAGTTCTTCTAGCATGTACTCTATAAATTATATATATTCGGGTGTACCACGTGTCAGGAAAAGATCAGGGAAGAAGTCATGGAATTTTATTTTGAGTAATGGGAAGTTGGCATTTTCAAAACAGTAAAGGAAAACTGATGTCTGTAGCAACCAAGATATTTCTAATTCGAAAGACTGGTTTTTTTTTCAAAAATATACAGGAAACTGTTTTGTTCATGAGTTGTGACGAATCACAATGAAAGAAGTATTTTTTTTATTCCTTATTATTTTCTTTTAGGTTGGGCTGAAGCTTATATAATTAATACGTCCTCTTTTCTAACAACGACTTAACATGCACTTTTTAATTTAAAACAGATCTCTTACTATATGTAGGAGTGTAAATTGTAGACCAATTTGAATATTTGCAGTGTTATTTATTCATTTCTAGGATGTTTCTGATGACGAAATCACAGCAGATGGTGAATTACATTCTGCTTCATCCACTGATCCATGATCTCGTGCTACCTCAACTGCATCAGAATTCAGCAGAGTAATAGTGTAGGAGTATTCCTCATTTCGCTCTACGTTCTTCAGTGTTAGTGTCGCTGGGGGTGAGGCCTTGAACTCACTCGTGGAGCTCGGATTTAACGCATCCCCACTTGTGCTTGATGTTATTTGTTTAAGATTATCACTAGTTTTCTTTCTCCAAAACTGAACGAAATAGTTATTTGGTGCATCAGATAACTCCCATTCAAGACTGACTTGCGCGCCGTTCTCTCCTAAAACCACAATGGTAGGACTGGAAGGAGGTGTTCTGCTAATTTTAAATGACTCTGGAAAAGAAGACAGACAAAATTAAACTACATTTCAACACATCACACGTAACTTTAACGCTTCGAGTTTCATTCGTGAGAAAATTTAAGGATGTGTTCGGTATGCTGAATTCTTTTAAGATAGTCGAGGATTTAATCTCAAATAGCAAACCAAGATAACATTTCTATATATAAATATTCTTCACTCGATCTACTAACCTGACTTCGAGGAACAGAGTACATACATACATACATACATACATACATACATACATACATACATACATACAGGGTCAGCGGTCAGCCATGGCGTCCAGTTGTGCATTTTACCGCTCTCTCTTTTTGTGGCTTCTAGCTGCGTACCCTCTGCTTTTTAGGGAAGAAAACACCTTTTCTTGCTTCCTGAGGGCTCCACCATTTCATCATGCAAAGTTTGATGTTTCCAGTGGTGCAACTTCAACACATTACAAGCAATCCTCGCCGTGGATACAAGTCCGCCATTTTGTTACAGTTACTCGTGGAAGATGTTTCCTACACTCAAGGATTCACTACTATGTAAATTCTGATAGCTGTTTTCAGCAGACTCGTCTCCTCGTAAGTGGTGATGTTTCCTCTAAACCTGGTCCTGTCATGAGTGACAAATGTTCCGTTTGCTCCAAGACTGTTGCGCGGAATCACCGAGCTATAAATTGTGACCAATGCAATAAGTGGTACCACATTAAGTGTGGTCATGTCAAGCCAAGGTATTTTGAAGTTCTCCAAAATATGGTTTCCTTTGACTGGGTCTATCCTCCCTGTCTTCAGACAGCGCAAGCTCTCACCGACTCTCGCCCCCGTATTCCCGTTTCCAACGAAACTACGGGCATTGATATTCTTGAAACTCCCATTTTCTTCATTAATCTCTTCACCAATCTTGGATCTTCTTCAGACTGAAGGGCAATTACTTCGGGGAAATTTCTCATTTGAACACAGCGTAGAATTTCATGCTCTGCCTCACGAAGCTCTTCAAGCATAAGGTGATTACCTTTCCTTTCAAACTCTTGCTTGGTTGAAGACCCTTTTCTGCGCTGTACCATCTTGTTCTTAAGCTATCGTTTGTAGCGCAGCAACCATGATACTGCTACCTTGAGTTTCCACCAAGAAGAATAGTACATCATAAGCTCTTCCATAACATCGCGACGCGCTGATGCTACATAGATTTGATTATCCCTTCTAACTTCTGGATCTTCATCTTTAAGGACTGGGATCTCGACCATGCCGGCCAGCATTCTTCTTCCTCCCCTAAGAACTTAGGACCTGTCAGCCAGCGGTCGTTCTTGACCAAGACATCCAGTTTAAGCCTTTTAGATCCATCATCTGCTGGGTTGTATTCTCTGTTCACATAACGCCATTGCTGGGTGTAGATCCATCCTGTATGAATGTCAAACGGTTTGACTCAAAGGTATGAAATATCTTGGTTACGTTGTTAATACACCTCAGTACTGAGGCGGAGTCTGTCCAGTAAATAACCTTGTTCACAGTTAGATCCAACTCATCCCGGATCACGTGGCTGAGTTTTACAGATATACCTGCTGCAGTCAACTCAAGTCTAGGTCTGGAAATTTCTCTGATTGGAGCCAACCGGGCCTTGCCCATGACAAATGAACAGTGCAATCTTCCATCAACGTCCTTCACACGGAAGTATGCAGCAGCTGAATAACCTTGTCGTGAGGAATGTGAAAATAGGTGAAGCTGGATCTCTTTGACCTGTGCTAATCCTTTGGGTTTGAGACATCGGTCAACCGTTACTTTTCTTAATTTGCCAAGGTCATCCAGCCACCTCGTCCACTGTTCATTTTCATTTTCTTCAAGCGGTTCATCCCATCCAATCTTCATTCTGCTTAAAATCTGAAGTATCAGCTTTGCCTTCATGATATAGGGTGCAATAAAGCCCAATGGATCGAGCAAGGAATACACGACAGACACTATATTCCTTCTTGTTACTGGTTTATTTGGACGTTGCACTCATAAGTTTATCCGAGATTTCCCACACAAATTTATCTTCTTCAATATTCCGCCTCATTCCCAGAGCACTCTGCGTTAGTAGCTGTTCCAGCTCCAAGTTTACCACTGTTGTAGCTCTCTCTGACTCTGGTACAGCAGCTATGACTCTTCTGTCGTTACTGCACCATTTTGTTATATGAAAACCGCCTTTGTTGAGTTGTTTACTAATTTCTTTTGCCAATGAAATAGCATCCTCTGCTGTTTCAGTCGACTTCATGAGATCGTCAACGTACATATTCCTGTCGATAAAATTTGCAATTCCTGAATCCTGCTGTTCCCCCATCATTGCTGTTTTCTTCAAACAGAGGTTCACCACACTTGGTGATGATGTCGCTCCAAATATGTGCTTCACCATTCGGTACTTAAATAGCTCCGCTGACAAATCTTCACCCGGCCACCACAAAATCTTAATGCATCACAGTCTTTCGGCTCTACTCTCACTTGATGAAACATTGATTGTATGTCGGCCGTGAGGCCAAAAGTTTCTTGGCGAAAACGGCTCAACACTCCTACAATACGATTGGTCAAATCTGGACCTTGCAACAATTGTTTGTTTAATGAGGTCTGTGCAAACTGAGCTGCGCAATCAAATACAACCCGAACCTTCTCAGGATGCATTACCGGGTGGTGGGGTAAATACCATAATGGGCGGTCAACTGGGCGTAATTCATCGGTCGGTACCCTCTCTGCATGGCCTTGTTCAATATATTCATTCATGGTCATGTTGTATTTGGAAAATAAGTCTTGGTCCCTGAGAATACGCTTCCTCTGCAGTGTAGCTCGACGCTCAACCATTGACCTGTTATTTGGAAAACAAGGTGGGTCTGTACGCCATGGCAATGCTACCTGGTAATGCCCATCGACCATTTTTATTGACCGTTCCATCTTCTCTAGCACTTTCTTATCCTCAATTGAAGGGCTTATGCTCGAGCTCACAACAGAGTCTCTAAAGTCAGTCTTCCAGAGTTTCTCAAGCTGCTCCTGTAGGACCTCATCTTCTATTTGTCGTTTTGTCACCGAATCTTCATACAGCAACTTTCCATCCACTGCCTCGCCTGCCCTTAATTCTTAGGCTTCATTCATCACTCTCTGTCTATCAACACCTTCTCTTCCATGCAAACGATGCACTTCAAACTCTTCAACTGGTTCATCAATATAAAACTCCCTTTTGCCAAGACGAAGAAAGTTAACTGAACAATCGTTACTGTCTCCGACATCGCTCAATGGACCCATGACTGTCCAACCTAGTGAATATAGTACTGCCACTGGTTCACCACTCTTTCCAGATCTGCACTCCAATGGGATAAACAAGGTAGGCTTCTCTTTAAGGCCAATTATCAAACCGACATCAGACTGACTTAATTGTTGTAAGTCAATGTCTCTTAAATGGAACCAGTTCGAGATATCTTCCTTTCGCGGAATGCAACTGACTGCCACTGGTATTTGCTCAACGGTCCTGACATTCAATAGCTCTTCCGACACTTTGCCATCTGACATTACAACAACATCTACTACATGTCCCTCAATCTTCCTGAGTCCTGTTACTCCCTGTAGTTCATAGCTACATTTTGAGCCACGTGTCCCAAGTTCACTGAAAAGCTGCTCCTTGCACAAGGTTACTTCGCTACCACTCTCCAGCAGCGCATAGGTTTCCATAATTCGTGCCCCTCCCTTCGCCTTTACTTGAACAGGAAGGACACCCAAGCAAACACGCCTCTCGTCGGCCCCAGTTGCTGCAGTCATAGAAGATCCACTAGCACTCTGTTGCTCTTGATTTAATCTTTCGGTTCCACTTAATTGATTGACTTGTAGGGGTATTATTCTGCTGATGACCATCTCTTGTGTTCTGAGGAGAACCATGGAAACCAATGTTTGAAGCACTCGTTCTTTCCACTCGTTTATCGGGGTTGGGGTGTAACAGAGTATTGTGATCTTCAGCACAGCCTTGTACCCGGCACTTGAAGGTTTCGTTGGGACAACGGTCCTTGAAATGTCCTCCATTAAGACACTTGAAACAAAGCCTCTTGTTCAATGCCAATTTTTCTCTATTTCCATTGGACAACTTCTTAAACTTTTTACACTTCCAAAGTCCATGCTGCCCTTAGCAAGCTGGACACTTGCGGCTGGGACCGAATGCTTTTCTTGTACCATCTGGGTTTCTAATTTGGCCAAGCTCAGCTTTGGTTGTGAACGAATTTATCTTCGGGATAGACCTTCCCCATCTCTCGTTAATTCATTTCTTCTACCTTGAGGAACTTAGGACAAGATCTTCTCCAAACTCGTTATTCACAAGCTTTGCTCTCTCCTTAACAAACGTCAAAAAATCACTGAACTTTGGTCGTCGTCCAGACTCAATAATTCTGCCAGCACATTCTGTCCACTTTCCTCTCATAAAGTAAGGTAGCTTCCTGTTCAGCTACATCAGGGTGTTGGTGTGGTTCAGGTCACTGACAAATTCGGGTCCCATTCCCCTGAGGGTCCTTTCTACCATCTCGAGATGCCCTGCAAACTCCAACAATATTGATCCAGTGCTGACCTTTAATGGTGGCAAATGTTCCAATTTCTTCACATGAACCTTTGCGATGACATGAGGCAGACCGAAGTTTCCTTCAGGGTTTTCTTTGCAGACTCGTAACCCTCTGAAACTGGCAAGTTGACACAACTTTCAATGGCTTCTCTGGCCTTGCTTGTGCAATGTCGGATAAGAAACTGCAGGTTCCTAGAATTGTCAGCATCATCTTCTAAAGAAGTTTCAAAATGCCGCATAAATGATACTAGTTAATTGGATCTCCATCAAAGTGCATGTATTCTATCTTAGGGGTGTTCATGACTCGGCACAAGGTCTTAACTCTCTTTTCCCCAGTATCCTAACAAGCCGTCATTTGCGCTTGCTCTGACCTTTCTTGTCGCTGAATGTTCTGGGTTGAGAGCGGTAGATCACAATCCCTTTCAGTTTCAGACACGGCGATAATATCTTCTTGCGGATGCGCTACTGGTTGCTTACTCCTTTTTGCGATTGGTAATTCCAAAATAGATTCATAGGAAGCTGGCTCTGGACTATTATCTTGTTTTGGAGACTTCATTTCCAATTTCACATCAGACTGCTCTATAACATTTTCTTCATGGCCTACTAGCTTCAAAGCTGGTGGTTCCTTTTCTTTTTTAACAATTGAGCTGGTTCCCTCAACTTTTCCAGCCCCGTTTTCTTGATCGAGCGCACTAAAGCTTATATAGGCTCTTTCGGCTTCCATTTCAGCCTCCATTAATTCTCGTGCAAAATTAAGCTCAGTTAATTTGCGCTCAAGCTCTTATTTTCTTTTCAAATGCTCCACATTAAGTTTGGCTAAGGCCATCTGCTCTCTTCGAGCCTCAATACTGCTGCTGCTACTAACATGACTAGATTTCGATGCGGTACTCACGGTTTTAGCGCTCTTCCTTTCAGCTTCGATCTCGAGTTGTCTCACAGACCTTAAGCTAAACATGGATTCTGATCCAGGCAAGCGGCGGAATCGTTTTACGACGCCGCCCAATTCCATTTTCTTCGCCAATTCCTCGTCGTACATAACCTGAGCTCTCCGTTTTTCAGGTTCTAACTCCACTATTTCCATAAAACACTCGTGAGCATCCACAAATTTCCTCCACGTCACGTCATAAGATGCAAGTTTTGCAGCCAAATCCGCCGACGTCAAATCCCTTTTATCTTCGATCAATGAAGGCCAAATTTTATCTCTCAGCTTCTTCAGTGCTCCACTTAATCCAGCTTTTGATCGCTTCAACTGCTCGGCCTTTTCGGCGCGGTCCTCTCATCATTTCTCCTTCTTCTTGAATATATTTTCAATCGAGCTCCTTTTCCCGCCTCGGGACATCAATGGGTAGACATGTTGACACAAATTATAATTTCCAGCCGACAAAACGAAGTGCTAGGTTCCAAAACTGTTGGTACCGTAGTACTGTGTTTATTTGTCTCAAACGAACGCCGAAAACTCGAGCTCATATATTGGCCGCACGGCCTCGGTCAATGAAAGTGAAAGTGAAAGTGAAAGGTTTTCTGAAAATAACAAACAAAGAAGGCATCAAACTCCAAATACCTGCCTGAACGCAAAAAAAAACAAATATTAACTCACCGAACCGTTCGCTTAAGCCAACGAAAGACGCAATAACGCCCTTTTTAAAACTCTTTTCAATGGATAAAAAACTAAAAAAACATCCGCAAACCCGAGCACATCGCGATTCCAGCCAAAAGTCATGTGACCGGCAAATCTCGGACTCCTAAGGGAGTCGGGAGTGACACGGGGTATCTGTTTTCTTGGCTTGCCAATTATTTGTCTAACCGAAATCAGTTAGTCCAGATATCTGGAAAGAAATCTGCCCTACAACAACCTGTGAAGTATGGAGTGCCCCAAGGGTCCATCCTGGGGCCTAAATTATTCTCAATATATGTTAATGACTTGCCTGAATCCATATCTTATAGTGACCTCTATATGTTTGCTGATGACACCACAGTTTATATCATTGGTAGGGATACAGACATGATCATCTCTTCACTTCGATGTATCCTATCCCAGCTACACGTATGGTGCACAGCCAACAGAGTAATTGCACATGAGTCAAAGACTGAAGCAATAATAATATCTACACGTACGTAGATCCACCTTTATAGGTCCTCTGCCAGCTTTAAGATATGGCACCAAGACCATCGAGCTCAAGTCTTCATCTAAGTGTCTTGGCTTAACTATAGACAATAAGTTATCTTGGCAGATCATATTAGGAATGTTTGTATTTTATTTAACAAGAAATTGGCTGTTTTGAAGAGAATCAAATTCCTGCCTCAGTCCATCTTGGAATCTATTTATTTCAATTCAATTATCCCTAAAGTTGTAAATAATATCTTTGTTTGGGGTTCTGCTTCCCCATCACTTATGGAGGATATTGAACGTATTCATATGAGAGCAATTAGGATTGTTTGCAAGCTACCTATGACCACTCCAGCTGATGAGGTCAAGAAATTGAGGCAATGGAATTCCATTTCTTCGTATTATGTTAAAAGACTGCTGGTTCTGACCTATCAATCCTATCATAGCTTAAATAAGGAGGAACTAAATATTTTAATTTCTAAGGCAAAAACGAATTACAGCTTAAGAAATTCCCAAAATTTAGAAGTGCCAAGACCAAGATCTGAAATTGGCACGTCTTCTTTTAAACGCAGGGCCACCTTGGTATGGAATCTTCTTCCCCATCATGTCAAGGAATGTGCTAACTTGAGATTGTTTAAGATTAAGCTTAAGGCTAACAAGCATCTTCTCAACAGCATAAATTTTTCCAAAGGTTCCTGCTGTGTTTCAATGAAACACGATGACTTTCTGTATTTTTAATTGTAGATTTAATATTGTTTTGTATTCAACTTATCTAATTAGAATTGTATTTAAGAAGTAATTTCACTCTGTTTTTCCAATTTTTATTATATATTTTGTTGTGATTGTATTTAATTTGTAGTTAGGCAGGTCCACATCCTCGGAGACCCAGGGGCTGTGAGTCGATTTCAAGTTAAGGGCAGAGGAGCCCCTGAGGACATTGTCTTACAAGACTCGTTCCAAACGGTCGCAGTCGTTCTGGCATCTGATTGGTGCCAGAAAATCTTTGTGCTTTTCTGCCCAATCAGAGTGAAGTGTCCTTTCGTGTGTTTTAACACGCACATATACTACAAGCTCTGTTGCTCGCTATGTTTGTTTGGGCCGTGCGACGAAGCTTTGCCCGACGTGAAAAGTTTCAGTCTTAGCACACAACGTAAGAGAAATCGATCAGATTGTCCGCGAAATCTTACCGGAAATTATACGGAATACTTTCGTAGGTATCACAAGAGAACGTGTTAAAAAGTTTGCGAGGTTCGTATATCACAATGGTTGCAGGCATTGATATGTCGCTTTAAACGTTAGATGAGATGTAAGCTTAAATCTTTTTAGATTTTTTGTACAATTTGTTGAGACTGAAACTTTTCCCAATTCCTTGAAGTTATTTCGTAGCACGGGCCACGCAGGTATGTCAAGCAACTGGCGCCTACACTTGCGTAGCTTTCTGTGCGCGCCAAATTCTAATCGTTGCTTTGTAGTAAAGTCTTTACAATATGGCCAAAGTTGCAGAGAACCTTAAGTACGTGGACGACCTCCAGCAAGCACTTAAAGAAAGCTTAGCTGTGTTTCCGGTTAGCTAATTAAAATCTAAACAAAGACTAATCATCGAGAACATCATGGAAAGGAGATATGTTTTCGGACAGTTACCGAAGGGGTTTGGAGAAAGTTTAATCTTTCAACTGCTGCGTTAAGTGTTCAAATTCTTGAGCTCGAAAGGCCACGGATTCTCTTCTAGTCCCTTGGTCATTGTCATTTCACCTCTTTTGTCGATTGTTGAAGACCAAGTTAAATACATTTGATGATAGGCCTACATTTGATGATAGGCTCCTGGCCTACAGATTGGAAAACCTCTATTGTCTCCCCGATCTATAAAAAAGGAACTGAGACTTTAAAATCTAATTATCGTCCTGTATCTGTATTATCGGCTGTTTCAAAGGTAGCGGAAAGAGTTATCTTTGATCAGTTATATGAGTTTTCTCTTGACTTTCTCAGCGGGAATTTGTCTGGTTTCTTGAAAGGACACTCGTGTACGACAGCCCTTCTCAAGACATTCGAAGACATTAGGAAAAAATTAGACTTCAGCGAACACTCTGCAGCAATTACCATAGATCTCTCCAAAGCATTTGACTCTATCAATCATGATTTGCTTCTTGCAAAACTGTCAGCTTATGGTGTAACTAAAGACGCCTTACAACTTCTACGTTCTTACTTGACTGACCGTAAGCAACATGTCAAGACTGACGGTGTTTTGTCGGATTGGCAAATTGTGAGGTGTGGAGTTCCTCAAGGCTCAATCTTGGGCCCCCTTCTCTTCAATATATACATGAACGATGTGAATTTTTCAGATATTTCGTGCTCTCTAAGATTTTATGCTGATGACACTACTGGGTACTCTTCAAACCTCTGTCCATCTACCTTGCAAATAAATCTACAAAACAACGTTGGTCTACTCGCTTCCTGGTTTTGTGAGAACTTTCTGGCGATCAATCATAGTAAATCTCAATCCATAGTTTTCAACAGAGCAACTTTACCAACGCCCTTTGTTATTGACAGTAATGAACTGGATTACGTTACACATATGAAGCTTCTTGGAGTAGTCATCGACAATTCACTCTCTTTCAACGTACACATTAAAGAAGTTTGCCGGAAAGTGAATACAAAAGTTTCAATTCTCCGTCGCATTCGTAAATTTATACCCTCAGATGTGATGATTAAATTGTACAAAGCTTTCATTCTCCCTCACTTCGAATATGCATCACCACTGTTTATAGGTCTAAGTAAGGGTCTGTCTGCGAAACTGGAGTCAACCAATGCATTCGCTCTGAGGACTCTTCTCAATTATTCTAAGTCGACTGCTTACGAAGAGTTATTGAAAACTGCAAATATTAAAAGTTTAGAACATCGACGCATAGAACAAGCACTTATACTTGTATATAAAAGTATTCATAACCAGACACCGAACTACATTCAGGAATTGTTTTCTCTGCGAAGTAATGGTTACAGCCTACGTGGCCATCTTAAGGTTGTTCTTCCAAGACCAACCTCATCTTATATGCAACATTCTTTTACGTACCAGGCTAGCAAACAATGGAACAATCTGACAGACAAAATAAGGATGTCGGAATCCCTTTCTATATTTAGGAAAAATTTGCAAGACATACGGTTGTCCTCATCGTATGACTGCAGCTGTTTGTTTTGTAAACAAATAGTCTAGTCACAAATAGCAATTATT
This sequence comes from Stylophora pistillata, assembly GCF_964205215.1. Taxonomy (NCBI): domain Eukaryota; kingdom Metazoa; phylum Cnidaria; class Anthozoa; order Scleractinia; family Pocilloporidae; genus Stylophora; species Stylophora pistillata. The sequence continues at coordinate 17,527,193 of NC_142525.1, read as the reverse complement.
CATTCTAGATAATTAATTTTTATTTCTTACCTATTACTTATTACTTATATATGTAAATTATGTCAAATTTTTATGGCACATTTGCATTTAAACGAGCTATTCGCTCATATGCGATATGTGGCTAAATAAAGTTACTTACTTATAGGGAATCGATGCTGCTTTCATTGAGGAAAACAAAACCAAAGACCAAGAAATATTGCATGGAAAGGGCGGGCTTGCTTTACTGTAAATGTCACCTTAGTACAGGGTTATCTACCCACATCTAATAAAGAAAAGTTTCCACGTATAGCTTTTCTTTTTTTTCAAGCGAAGATTAGATTAGATTTTGGCCGGGCGTGCACAAAAAGTTGCGTAAGCGCCAGTTGCTCGACATACCTGCGTGGCCCGTGCTACGAAATAGCTTCACGGGATTGGAAAAGTTTCAGTTACAGCAAATAATACAAAAAATCTTGAAAGATTTAGGCCTACATCTCATCTAACGTTTAAAGCGACATATCAATGCTTGCAACCATTATGTTTTATACGAACCTCGCAAACTTTTAAACTCGTTCTCTTGTGATACCTGCGAAAGTATTCGGTATAATTTCCGGTAAGATTTTGCGGACAATCTGATCGATTTCTCTTACATTGTGTGCTGAGACTGAAACTTTTCACGTCGGGCAAAGCTTCGTCGCACGGCCCAAAACAAACAGCGAGCAACAGAGCTTGTTGTATATGTGCGTGTTAAAACACAGGAAAGGACACTTCACTCTGATTGGGTAGAAAAACACAAAGACTTTCTGGCACCAATCAGATGCCAGAATACGTGCGACCGTTTGGAACTAGTCTTGTAAGACAATGTCCCCAGGGGCTCCTCTGCCCTTGACTTGAAATCGACTCACAGCCCCTGGGTCTCCGAGGATGGAACGTCCACATCACGACTTCCGTCTTGCCAATCTTTCTAACCTACATTTTAAAGTGTTTTACGCTCTGTGTTTTAAGCTGTTTGTTCTGCTGTCGCTGATATTTAAGCTAGCTTCTTTTAGAATCAGAGCACACAATTATACTTTTGATATCTTGTATAAAAGTGAGCTCTTTGAGGTCAGGAATCTCAATCCTCAATTCGGTTATTTCTTCATTCTTATTTACAATGTTCACCGAGTACTTTCCTTTGTGTAAGGTATTCTGCCAGAGAGTTTTTTAAGGTGGATATGATCAGCTCATATGGAGAGGTGACAAAATCTGTGGAGGTTCGTAGGTCTCGCTTTCCGGCGTCGAGATCGCACTAAGGACGGTTTTTCTTGTCCCTTCTCTTGAACGGTAGGCACTGAACCCGGCAGACAGAATTCTTCGCCTAGATCCTTCAAAGTACACAGATCTCTCGAAATAGTCCTCCGAGAAGTGTTCGGAGTAGATCACAAATATTTCTGTAGGATTGAAGTTTACTTGGCGAGGTCGCACAAATCGCATCCGTTTTTAAAATTAAAATGTCTAGCGACTGGTTTAGATGTGTCCTTGTCATTCCTTTCCACGTCTCGAAGGTGTTCTCGGAATCGGTCACTTAGTCTTCTGCCCGTTTCGCCGATGTATATCTTTTTGCAATAAGTGCAAGTTATGCAATAGATTACATTAGCGGAGGTGCACGTGAAGTGATCGGTGATCTTAATGGATCGTTTAGGTCCCGATATTTTATCAGTGTTGTGAATGAAAGGACACGTTTTGCATCGCGCACGAGCGCATTTAAAAGTGCCTGGTTGCTCATTAGTCTGAAAAGAACTTCTGACCAAAAAATTGCCTAAGTTTTTGTCGCGTTTGAATGAAATGAGCGGAGGCTGCGAAGAGATAGTGCTTGTCTTCCTTTCGAGACGTGGAAAGGAATGACAAGGACACATCTAAACCAGTCGCTAGACATTTTAATTTACCTAATCATTCTAAGCAACATATGGCAATCTGCGGTCTTTCCTTGCACTTAGGTGGCACGGAAAGCCGTAAAAATCTTGAACAAAAGCTCATCTTTCAAACCGGCAGTCTCAATCCCACAGGGATCAATGAACGCTTTTCATTCCACTAATTTATTCATGTTTTTCTCGTTGCCATGCACCCACCAATAACGTAGCTCCATTTTCTGCCTTTAAAAGCACACACAACCCACAATTCCTCTATTCGCTCCGACGAAGGGCTAACGCTCGAAACGTCAGCTTTTGTAATCATTACGGTGGCCAATTTACCATTTCAACTTTGTTGATATATCGAAATTATTTCGTTACTCCCACCGACGCAGCCCCAAACAGTTTCTTTCGAAACTATCAGCCTTTATTCATTTCAGTTTTTCAGTGAGACGCTAAAATGCGTAATCATGGCGGCGACTATTCAATCGTCTTTAAACAAATCGGAGATTGAGTTCCTTGAGGAAAACCTTGAAAATTGTTCTGTTAAAAACCAGTACTCACATCTACTCCTTTTTTTTTTGTCAAAGCGTCTGGAAAACTATAAATAACGGAGTCAAATCTGAACAGATTCAAAGTCTAATAATCTGATAAGTTAAAGCATATCTAAAACTATACAGAAAAGAGAAAGGTGAATGGCAAATCTAGAACCCTAATTCTAGATTTTAGTTAATTTTACAAAATCGTTGCAGATTGGTGACGTCAATTGATATTGGAGAAGATTCTTCCTAGTGTGGGACTGACTTAAGACTAGGCTAGGCTGTGTACAATTCCTGAAAATCTTGTTCGTTATTTTACAAATCATTAGATGTTTCAGTGTTGACAAGTTTTTCGTACTACACTACTAACAAAATTGACTTAACGCTCCAAGGAGAATCTCTCTCAAACTTTACTTTTTAAGAGATGAAGCTACCGTCTAAAATTCAAACGTTACTGTTAGGTTTATTAGCGCATTGACAACCTTGTAAATTAGCGCAAACACACTGAAAACATTTGTATTAGTTTTTGTTTACTTAGTTCAGTGCGATCTTACACATTTCGGGTTTGAACTTTTCGTTGGGAATAAGTGGTACAGCTTACATGACATCTTTTATATTTAACCGCTGTACTATAAATTTGTGTGTTCGACCCTCGACGAGCGCCTTTGATATAGCATCACCCTGATATCATTCATCAAAGATACAACGGACGTTCCTTGAATGTTTCTTTTGTAGAATTTTGGAAGAGAGAACCTCTAAATCAATTACGGTTCGTGAGAGGATGATGAAGCTTTTTACATCTGAGGTTTTTCGATGGGTTTTAGCGACGCTTCTACTCTGTTCCTCGAAGTCAGGTTTGTAGATCGAGTGAAGAATATTTATATACAGAAATGTTATCTTGGTTTGCTATATATTTAAGATTAAATCCTCGACTATCCTAAAAGAATTCAGCATACCCAAACACATCCTTAAATTTTCTCACGAATGAACCTCGAAACGTTAAAGTTACGTGTGATGTGTTGAAATGTAGTTTAATTTTGTCTGTCTTCTTTTCCAGAGTCATTTAGAATTAGCAGAACACCTCCTTCCAATCCTACCATTGTGGTTTTAGGAGAAAACAGCGCGCAAGTCAGTCTTGCATGGGAGTTATCTGATGCACCAAATAACTATTTCGTTCAGTTTTGGAGAAGGAAACCTGGTGAAGATCTTAAACAAATAGCAATCAGAACAAATGGGAACGCGTTCCATCCGGGCTCCACGAGTGAGTTCAAGGCTTCACTCCCAGCGACACTAACACTGAAGAACGTAGAGAGAAATGAGGAATACTCCTACACTATTACTCTGCTGAATTCTCAAGCAGTTGAGGTAGCACGAGATACAGTTACTATTGATGTGGTTGGTAAGTAATGCTGTTTCATGAGTTGCTTTAATACACTTCGTTTTGTCGTACATTTTTTTGCGTCTTGTCAATTCATGTACGCACTAACCCATATTTGTGTCTAATAGTATCATGCCTGTTTTAGAAATATCTTGAAGAAAATTTTATACCTAAAGCTGTCTCTCTCAGTAAATGATTTTATTGAACTTTCATTGCAGGGAACGGTAAGCTTATCCGTTGTACCGTTTGACGACACGGTTTCGATTGAACGCAGTTGCACTTTCAGTGTTTCAAAAGGATTGTTTCTTTTCAGCCGTGTTCGTTGTAACCTTTTTTTCACGCACGCTAGGAATGGCTGGAATTCTGGTGAATTGATCGTTATGTGACAGTTTAGTTTTCTGTCGCTTGAAGTTGTTTTACTTTGATGAAGATTGATAATTCAGCTCAAGCTTGGGTTGGTTATGTAAATGTACATTGTGCAACCAATATACATGTAAAGAGTATGTGCACGATTTTCCTCTAACTTTTGCACCAATTGACGTTGAGAAAAACTCCTTTTAACCTTTCAACCTGATTTTAAGGCTTTATTGTTCACTAAGGTGTTGTCTCTGATCCACAGTTTCTACTTCGTAAATGACTCTCGAAATCGTCATTGTTTAATATTTCATACTAGCCGAGCGGTCTGTATTGTTTGTTCGTTACTACCACATAATTATGTCAGTTTTGCATGAGTCATCTAGCATTGAATATTATGTCTGAACGGTTCGTTTACTTCTTACAACATTAAAGTATTTATTGGCTTCTAAAAACGATCTTTTATAATTTTTCATAGCCGACTGTGAGGTACGGTATGCAATTGTTGACTTGAATAGTTTGAATGTCTTTTTCGTTTATTGAAATCTATGATTATAACAGGCTGTGTTTTCCTTTTGATGTAGTAAGTTTTAATATATTCACATCATGTTTAACCCACGATAACCCACACTCGGGCTGCTGTGTGAAACAAAGATGTTGCAATTGTATTAAAGGAAGTCAGGAAGGTCATGTGTATTTACTTCCTGAGAGATTCTCACTGAGGATTGTCAAGGAAACTTGCTAACCCCTGGGAGAGGATGCCACAGTGTTGTAGGATTAGCCCAGTATTTTTCAGGTCTTCTTGTGCTTATTATTTTACAATCTTGGATGGAGAGAGACACTGCAAGGGTAAATGGTCCTGTTCAAGTTTATGATTCATTGACCCATTTAGGGCTTTAGCGTTGGACTTCTTGAGCCAAGTTCAGCTAGGGCATTAACCACATGGTTCCAAGCATCTCTCTCTTAACATCTTAATATATGTATGCATGTATCAGTGTAATTATATTATTATCGTTAACAAGTATTTTCCTCAGCAGTCATTAGATGGCTAATCTTTGTCTCTTTATTTTATTCACAACATTCTCTTAATAGTTACATTGCCTTTGAGATAGCAGTTTCCCAGAAGTGTATCTAACATGGTACACAATGTAATAACTGTGATATTTTCACACAATCTAAACACATATCTCCAAATGTTATTTCCCAGTGCCTCCAGAAATAACTGTCCCACCCACACCAACACCTTTGCTTACCATTGGAGAAAACTACACTCTGACCTGCAATGCATCTGGTGACCCTTTCCCAAAGATAACTTGGACAAAAGATGGTACACCAGCAGAAGAATTTAATGTAACGGGTTACAAGCTTCATTTCACCAATGTGGAGTTGAAGGATGTAGGATCATACAGATGTACAGCCAGTAATGGATATGGACATAATGCCACAAGTGTCAGTGTAGCTAGCATTAGATGTAAGCAGTCTTTCCTGTATCATCAAAGTTGTTCTGAATACAGCAATGCAATTGCAAAGTTTTACTCTATGTACATGTATTGTTACAGAAACAACTCTACTTGTATTTTGATTCATACGTAAACTGCAGACAAAACAATGTGGTGTGGATTAAACACTACAAAGACATAATTATTTTCCTTCTATAGTTTTCATATTGAGATATCTAAAAGAAGGTTTTCATTTCTGTTTTAATTTTTTTAGACATCACAGTTTATACATGCATTTGTTTTACAATGCCTGACCAGATGGGAATTTAATACAGATGATTGTGGTGTCTGTTTTTGTGAGACCATTTTGTGAAAAGTGGGACCTAGTGCTTTCTCACTAGCTACGCACTGACCCTTACAGGGCTCAAAATGGACTTTATTTTTTATTTGGGTGTCAAGTTTTGATTAAAATGATTGGTTCGGTGATAAATTTTGAGCAAAGACATTTCTGTGCATGAAAAATTTTCTTAGATGTGAACAATCATCAGTTGACTGGCAAGTGCACTTTAATGTACATGTATCTGTGGCTTAGTTTCATGATAAAATGAACTTTGCCACACTGTATTTTTGAAAACTACTGCTTTCAGACTCGAGAAAGAAACAAAGCTGAGCTGAAATTGGATATCCTGCATGATGCTTTTTGCCTTGGAAAGTTTTTTTATTTAATTCAAGCCTTAAGGAGATTACACCAACTTTATGGTTTATTGTTTTCTTTGCAAAAGTACTTTTTTCCCAATAACCTGTATACATTTCAAGATTTGACTGAAATTTTTGGAAAATAACAGATAAAGCAATGGACTTAATTTGATTGTCAAAATAAATTAGAAAAAGGATACTTTTTTATACTTATTTTACTCTCTTTTTTATACTGTAGGTAATGATTGTGATATAAAGACAGTTGGAATAATATTAAGGAGTGAAACTTGGAAGTCAGCCTTGAATAACCAACAGTCAGTTGAGTTCAAAATATTGCAGGCAAATGTGTTATCAGAAGTAAGTATTTTGCCAAGAATGAGTACAATGGGTGACCATGGCAGGTTAAGAAACTTGTTTTTACATTTACCAGTACATGTTTTGTTTTTGTCATACAGGGGTAATTTGTAAATTTTTTGATGTTTAGATACAGAAACATGTATTAATTGTTTAATTCCCCTTATCCAATATGGCTTGGGCTGACAGAGCCTCCTTTTAATTCATTTAATTAGGTAGCTGCCAAATACAAATCTTTGTAAGAGTAATTGGAAAAATTACTTTTGAATTGTAATTCTGAACCACGGTCACGAAGAATAGACCTTTGGGTGGTTTGGTGAATATCTCGTCTCCCATTCACATGCATTGATATTTGGAGATTAGTTTCTAATAGCTTTGAATTCATTGCAAAGCATTACAACTTCACGATGGTTTAAATGTGTCTTTCTGAAATGGGGTAGCCGCTGGAATTTTTACAGCGAGGGCTCATAAACTGCATTTCCAGGAGTGATTGCCCCCGTTCGGCCTTTGTCCAATGAGAGTAAGGAGGCTGTTGATGGAAGAACTTGCGACTTTTTGGCGGAGAAGCTATTATTCATTTTCAAAAGGCTTTAACAATGCGGGCTAATTGCGTGGCATCAAATTAATATCCTTTTGTTTATATTTGATTCGCGTTTACCAAAAATATCACCTTGTGTTTTTCTGCAACAGAACGCCTCGCGCTAAGATAACGATTTCACTTTCGGTTTAGTGTTGAGAAGCGTTTTAAAAGCTTTAAGACAAGCCCTTAAACGAAAGTTTTGGTTGAGATAAAGCAGAGAAACGGATTTCTGATGAAAATTATAACAGTTTGCCGCTATTTGATTTGCCTATGAATACCTGAAAGCGAAATTTAAATTCAAGGATTAATTAAATTAATGGATTTTAGATGGAATTTTGTTTATTCACCCCCGAATAGGGGTATGCAAATCCGCCGATCCGCTACGATTTGATAACCAAATCCGTCAATCCGTTAAAAAAAATTGTTAAATCCGAATCCGTTCGCTAATTGTCACGTAAAAAGGTGAAAAACGCACCTTGAGCTGTTGTGTGTTAGCTAGGCAATTTTTAACTCGTGAATTGCACGTGCACAAGAACGAGTTGTAGGTATGATATGTGATGAATGGCGCTCGCTCATTTGGTCGATTCCTATAAACTTATTTCTATTTTAGGCTTTTGAATGTATTTGATAGTTTTTGGCGTGTGATAAACAAACGAAATGGCGACCTTTGTTGCTAAGAATAGTGTTGGGGCGAAAAAGAAGCCAATGATAATCTTGAAAGTACTTTAAGGTGACTAAAGTTTCTCATAGTAAGACCTATTTTTTTCAAAATGAGTAAGTAAAGATCTCAAAAGAGAGCGGTTACTTCTGAAAGATTGTTAGATAATACATCATCCCTATGTCCTTGAGACAAGGATCTTAACTCCATGAAGTGGTTCTTTCTATCAATATTTTGTGCATGTAACACAGGTTAGCCAGGCCATACTACAAACTCAACAACTTTTAATCTGAATAATAAACCCAGATTGTGCTTTCTTTAAAATGTTTTACATTATTTTGAACTAAAGATACATGCACAGCAGCAAGTTTTATTTTGAAGCAAGACTTAAGTTACACCTCACTTCATTTGATGTATATCAAATTAACAGCAAAGTGACATGGCTTTATACCTAACACCAATTCTTCAAGAAATGGCACAGCTACATGTTAACTTAATATGCTGAAATTTTAACTATTCAATAAAAGTCTTCATGCAGATTTACCAATACTAAAATAAACAGTATATAGTGGCTTCATGACAAACACAAATTTCTCAAGGAATAGGTATAGTAACCTTTCCTTTGAATCATACTGAAGATTACTCTTTCTCTTTGTCAAAAATCTTGCTACAGATTTGCCTGTACCTAAATGCTTGTCGTAGAGGCTCTACACTTAGGACATGTTCTTCAAGAAATTGATACAGCAACTTTTCTTTTGAATCATATTAAAGATTAAAACAATAATAAGTTGACAGTCACAACAACAATCCCTTTAAAAGGATGAATATCCTTGCTGGTGTATGACTATAATTACCTCTGTCAACTAGTGGTTTGTATTTAGTTTGAGATTCTTTACTCTGGTTCAGTAATTTTTTATATAATAATCACATGATTGTAAATAAAGATTACAATTGGTAGCAGTTTACATCTCATGCTTATACTTCTGGAAGTTATAAATTTATGATTTATTTTGACAACCACTTTGATTGTCATTTGAAATAAAAATTTTTGTGAATTAGATGCAACAAGGATATTCTTAATGCTTTATGTTTAGGGTAAACTAGGAACACTCAAAACTGTGCTCTTGTTTCATGAAGAATCACAGATATTGAGTCTGTTGAAAGAAACATTAATGTAAAAACGTTTTTCAAATTATATTTAGTCATATTTCCTTGGGAATTTGACAAGCACAATTCCACAGGTATTTCTGAAATTTTGGCAAGCATTTATCGTAAATCTAGTTGGAAGAAGAACCTTTCTACATAGAATGAATACTTGCTAAAAGCAAGGATTTGAGATATTTATTCAATAGTGGAAATACCCTTAAAATGAGAGTTCAAAGTCATAATTCTTAAAACAAGGAATGTAAATCTTATTTTTAATGGTGCTATTCTTAAACTGAGGAACTTTCATTGGGGAGTATAAAATTCTTAAAAGTAGAAATCTTGGTCCTTACATTTCAAGGAATTGACTCTCAAAATAAGGAAAAAATCCTTGTTTTGAGTATCCACTGACTAACAATAAGAATTCCGAAAAACAAAATTTAGAATGGTTTGAACATCCTTGTACTTGTTTTTTCATCCTTGTGCTAATAGTTATCTGAGAAGTGCGAAACAGGCTTCAAGGGTAGTACTCAGATGCAACACAAGCATAGGCATAAACATAACAAGCTAATGTGCAGGTGGGCTCAGCTGCGACGTAAACATGAGCACAAGCGCTCAGTCGATGTTACCTTAAATAGGGACATGGTTGGTATAAGCAGTATACTGCTTGCTGATTGTCTGCAAGACTTTCGCTTATGTTTATCCTTACGCTTATGCCAACCAATTCTTAACTAGACAGTATAAGCATAAAAAGAAGGAAACGTTTTGATAATCTTATACATATATGCTTATCCTTATGTTCGTGCGTTCCATCCAGGGTATAAGCTTTTACATGCCTATCCCTATGCTTGCATCGCAAGTAAATACTGAGCTCAATATTGGAACAATACTTTTTGATAAACAAAACAGCACCCTTTTGAACTTTCATTCCACAAACCTTTACTGTAAAATCTGGAACAGTGACTGTCTTGCACCAAATCCTAATCAGGCCATATTTTCTGTCTTTGAGGCCTAATTTAGTTTCACATCATATTCCTCATAATGCTCATTAACCAGTCTAACGATTCATACCTTAGTATGGAAATCAAACACCCCTTTCTATTGACGACGCAAATTACATTGGCTTATCCAATTCACGAGTTGGCTCACAGAGTTTTTGATTAAAATACGGTCTAAGACTTTTTATAGGATTTTTAACTGCCAACTAAAATGATCTACCTTTACATTAGAAATCTGTTGTTGATCCTGACTTGTCGTCCAAAGCGTGTCGTGGCTCCTAATAGGAAAGTGGACCGTCTTTCAAGGTCAGAAATACTTGAATCTCCATCTTCCGGTTCCTCGTCTTCGTCTGTACTTGAGTCGTATTCTGGGACCTCCTCCACATTCTCGGGGTAGCTCTCGCCTGTTTCAAGTTCCTCTTCGTTCTCGTTTACTTCAGAAGACTCCGAACCTTCAGACAAGGCCAAGTCGACTCTGTCTTCAGATATCTGAAGCTGTCTCGGGTAAATAATTTTCGGCATCGTTCCATATCTAGCCTTTGTTGTTTCCAGACGGTTTGTTCTTTGCCGAACAGCAGCTCCATACGTTAAGGCGTAATTACGCATTTCTTCCATTGCCTTTTCTGAGAGTTTAGCTACTGGGAGTTGTGGAATAGAGGGAAGTGTAGCTAAGGGGATTTCATGTTCTGGGTTAGTGTACCAGGAGCTCTTTTCACTGGTGCAATAATACACTGTCGAAGACGAGAGCCGTTCGTACTCTCTTTTATTGCGTTTCTAAGGTCCCTACAGTATTCGTTTTTTTTGGTAGCAGCGGATGTTTGATGTGGCTGGTAGAGTCCAGGTGTTCAAGGTCAAGGGTCATGCAGCTTAGGAGGTTAGTGGCATCAAAAGAAACAGAGTAAAACAGTGACTTCATTCTGTCCAATTCCCAGTGTAGCATATCGACCGACCTCACAGTTACGGCAGACACCGTGCCTTGGGGTCCATTCAGTGTCATCTCAAGAGCATCCTGTTACAGAGCGAACTGACTTTTCATACTCAGCGAGTATTTGTTTGCATTCCTTGACCTTTTCTGTTCCCTCTGGTAAAGTTCTTAGTGGAGGACACTGTCCTTTGTGCAGTCTGCACAGAGAAAGCATCGTAAAGCTTGTTAACGGACTTTAAAGAACTCGCTATTTCGGAGAGAGGCGTGATTATTTTCAACGAATTTGATTGAGCGTCGCAAATATATACGGCGGAGTCAAACTCAACACAAACACTAACTGGTTGCTTGAACTGGCATTCCAAGAGGGGACCATCTTGACTTTCTTCAACTTTGGTTGCAGCAAATATCTGAACCCTTCCCTCTTCATCAATTTTGAAGAGACTTGCTTCTTCTTGATCTGTGAAAAGGATTCCTCTCTGAAATGGCGCAACGGTGTATCGTGTGTTTTGTGATCTGTAAACGACTTGGCCTTTACAGGAGGCGAGTTCTATTAGTGTTATGCCTTCATTGTGTGGCACAAACACCTTGTTGTTGTTCACACAAAGGCTGACAACAGAATCCCAATCGTCCCCATAGCCAATGATGCGTTGGACATATATCGCACATACCCCATATCCGTCATACTTGAGCTGTGCACTATGTATTTTCTTAGAATGTGAGTATGCTAGGAACATAAGCTCTCTATCGACTAATGCAATCGCCTGATTGTGCGCTTCGATAGCCTTGTCCATGAAGTTTACTCGGTGTTTGTCATGTCCAAGTGATGCATATTCTGCCTCTTTCCTCTTAAGATATTCCTTGCTTCTTTGCGCACCTCGGCAAGTGTTCCAGTAAATGGCAAACCAAAGCGTTATTTCAGAGTCTGTAAGCATTTAACTGATGTTATCTTGCTTGAATTAAGGTACACATGATTGTCCTCAAGTTCGACGATTAAGACACGACCATTCAACGAGTTCAGAAACGCGACATTGCTCTCGCAGTGTACTTGAGTTGAAGCAAGATTTTTCTTGATAATAGATATTTTGTCGACAGGACGGTATGTAGACGGGCGCGGTAAAGAGTGGAGGGAGCCAATTTGCTGTCCCATGAAAGAAATAGAAGCCATCCAAAGTTTGCAATGGAGACCCTTATTGGAGACGGGTACACTCCCAGGCGATTGTTGTCGGTGAATTTATCAAGCTCTGGAATTAGAGTGTGGCAGACATAACCAACGCTTGACAGGAAAGAAGTTAATCCATCACTGCGTAATGTTAAGACTGCCGAAGGGTCTTGGCGGTCCTTATTCTTTGCATGGTCAATCCGTGGTATAAGCTTTGTCACTTCAGACATAGTATCGAAAGTAGAGCGGTTTCGTAGAGTGCGAAGCAAATCACTGTTGCTACGCTCATTGTTCAGCTTGAGCCCCCAGTTGCTGAATGACGCTTTCAAACTTTTTCCCATGTGCACACAGTCAGGTAGTACAGTTAAAAGAGAGATTTCAAAAATCACTTCAAAAGCGCCCTTGTTGCCTGTCTCGCAGTCTGCCGTGGCAACAAAAATCGCTCGCTTGACACACTTTTCTTTCTGGTCAAGGCAAGTCGTACAAGCACGTAGAGATGGATGGCGGCTTACTTGACCTTTCTCTTTGCATTCACCGCACACGTCCTTTATATCAAAGCAGGTCTGAGAAAAGCTTTGGCAATGTTTGAAGCATTTTCCAAGTGTGCTCTTTGATGACGAAGCCCGACTTTAGCAATATTCACAAGTTTTTAAGATCTTCACCTGTTCCATCAACACATTGTGGAATAGCTCGGCCGTTTTCCCAGACTTCGTGGAGTACTCAACAGCACAGGGTAGGCTACACTTATTCTCAATGCTTGTGACAGAAGAGACTATTGCTTCGGTGACCAGGTTTTCCTTTAAAAAATCTGCACTTGGCTTAGGGTTTCTTCTTACATAATCAATGTTAAACTGACATTTTCTTTACATCGCTCATCAAATTCAATGGCCGGTTTAATAGCTGTGCCATCGTTTGCTAGGCAGCAAGGATACACAGTCAAATAACTTGTATCCACGGTAGAAACAGCAGGAAATGTCTGCATGCGCACGATTTGTCCTAACGAAAGTGGCTTCCACACTCATGGCTCATTGGTATAACCAGCTTGGTGTTTAAGGCACGTCTTATAAGAAGGACCTCCAAGATTCATTTGCTGTTCGTTGGCAGGATCAAAGTGACTCCCTCTTCCCTCACTGCGGTTCATGGGATCTCTAATAAAGCATGCAACCTTCCTTCCTCCTAAGTAAGTAACCGTGTTAAAAAATTCGATGACATCTTTGTCGTACTGGTGCAAAGGATTGTAATGAGTTTCTACTACATCGTTCAAAAATTTGTAGAGAATTCGGGTTCTGTCAATTTTTCCTCTGCGAATCAGGTCTTTCAGTTTAACGCACACAGGATCGGCCATTTCTACGCCATAGAACAAGGAGGTATTGTCATCTTCGTCAAAGTCACTATCAATGTCCCTGGGGCCCTCTTGACTTTCAACTTCCTTTCGTCCCTACTCGCTGTTACTCTCTTCGTTGTCACTCGCTATTACTATCTTGACCATCATTCTCTGTTGACTTCTCACTCTCCTCACCCTCGACACTCCAACAAGCGTCACTTTCCGTCACGTTTCTATAATCGGATTTTTGCAGCACAAAACAAGTAATTAAATTCAGAATTTTAATAACATATTAAGCTGTTACAACAATGGTTCAATTTACCTTATAAGATAGTTATGGTTAATCAGAACAGGGTGACTGGAATGAAGTCCATGTCATAAAAAAATACATAAAAATTCAGTAGGGTCCATTAGTGAAAAACCATGGCCGGAACAAAAGACGAACTCTATTCCTGTCTATTTACTAGGTGTACAAACCAACTGTTTGACGCTATTACTTTTTTTTCCTCAGTAATATAAATGATGTGGTGTACGTGTCCCTCACACGTGTATTTTAGTATCGTTTGACTGGAAGACAATGGTTTATCAGTTACTCTATTTCTCTATCTGAGTTGTCAACGTCAGAGCCTTCTGCAGGTTTCGACTTCTTGTTTGAACTTCCCGTCTCAGTCTCTTCAACCAGTGACCTCTTCTACAATATACCAGCATGTATCACGGGGTTTCGTTCAAAGGTCGGCAAACACTGCTTTGAAAATGTACTTCAGATCACTTACCAAATATCTTCTGTGAAAAACTCCCCAGAAAACTGGATAATAACAGCGCCAGAGACCGTGGCTTTCCTATCGAGCGAATCGCAATCAGTGGGATACAGTGTCACGGATAGCGGCGAGAACACACCAGACGTCCCAGTGCGTTACTATTTCCCTGATGTGTGACATGCAGAGAGTCTCGTCCGTGACAAATAAATACACATACTCAGAAACAACGCATTCCTGACGATCGTTCAGATCCACGATCCGAACTTCCTCACAAGCAAAATCCAAAATCCGGACCTAAAAAATCGATGAAACCGCGAACCATTGCAATTTCAGGATCCGCAAATCCGTTAAAATTTCGCTCTAAATCCCAAATCCGGGCAAAATAACTCTCAGAATCCGCCGATCCGTCAGCCTATTCACCCCCTCTTAGAGGATAGTCAAGTACCTACGCTTTATTCAATTCATTAGTGCGTCGCCGATGTTAGCTCAAACCTTAAAGGGCAGTGTCGTATCGGCTTCAATAATGCTGAAATGTTCCACCTGTTAGTTTGAAACGCTATGTTCCGATTCGCAAACGCCAATCGGTTTACTTCTTATGTATGAGGTTTCTTTAGCAACAATGGAAACTTCAGTAAGCTTTCCAATGTACAAAAGAGAGAGAGATCTTTTTTTAGTGGGAACTGTTCTTCAGTAGCGAAACATTTTTATTAGTTTACAGAGAATGGACGTTTAAAAATGTGCAATTTTCAAAGCAGACTTGGAGGTGTCAATCGCGGTTCGACGAAATGGCTATGGCATCATCATCTTACACTTTTAGCGTGATATAAGTTCCGCCTTTCCACTTTATTTTAATTATAAAGTTAATTTTAACGAAACAATAGTGTGTCAAAACATCATTCGAACGTGAAACTGGAAACAAAAGAAATATATCGCACCTAACATCAAAGCACTTGCGATCGTGCAAGCTCGCTACGTTTTCGGAAATTGTTCGTGCCGTAAATAAGGGCCTGGCTAAGCTAGGAAACTTTGTTGTGGAAACATTGATTCCTGTTATGTTTCCCGGGGTGGCTAAATTAGCGGGAAACAAACAAAATGTTTTGCCGCCCCAGTGGCTAAACGAGCAAACATTGTTTCGGAAAACAAATAAGCTACGCATGCGTGTATGAATAAACTGACTTCGAGGAGGTCTGGGGATCATAGAATGTTCACATTTTCATTGTATCAAAGCCCTCTGTGGCATTCCGCACAATAATAAGGAACTTCAGCATCTTGTACCACTTCCAAGAGAGTAGTACACATCGCTTGTTTGTTGACTGGACTTCTTTTTTCTTTCCAGGGCCTGTTCCCTCATAAATTGTGACCTGATAGTTTTCCACTTGCTCTTGTAATCCTCCCGGCTGATATATTTTTCTGTAATCAGTAGATCGATTTGCGAATATGCCACCTCCTTACTGTCCCTGTTCAAGTAGTCCTTATGACCCACGTCCCAGAGAAAAGGCCTTTCCTCATACAGCGTAATTAGCATTTAAATTTCTTCATCTTTCCAATTCCTTTCCCTTCCCTTTCCCTTTCTTTGAGCGTGACCAGCTTGAATTTCTTCGCAATCAGCCATTTTAATTGTTGTCTGCTCGCTTTTGCAATGAAACATTTTTCAATGTGCGAGCGGCACTGGAAACTAATCAACATTGTTTTCATGGTGGCTAATCTGGGAAACATGGTTCGGACGCAAAATTTGTGTCCAGGAAACAAGAATGTTTTTATATGCCGGTAAATACAAAATTTTGTTTCCGAGGAGCAAAATTTGTTTTCGCAACATATGTTTCCCGCGCAGCTAAACTGGGAAACATTTGCCTCCGCAAAAATGTTTCTGCAACAAAGTTTACTAGTTTAGCCAGGCCTTAATGAATATTCAATTAGAAAAACAATAGAGTGCATATATGAATACTAAATCGACCCACAAAATGTGGGTACACATTTAAACCGCGCTGAAGTTGTACAGTTTAGTTTGGGGGAGTGAATCATTTAAACATGGCTATAAAATAATGTGTTTTCAGGACCAATGGTGGTGTGCCATACTTGAAATTTAACAATTTAAATTTTACACCAAGTGAAGTTGAAGCAAGCTAAAATTTGCTCACAGACAAGCAGACCAATGATATTTTGGTGTTCTGCATACATGTAAAAGGTATACTTTTGAATAATTTGTGCCGTTTAAGCATTTTTGTTCCATGTAAAATAAAGTAACTTTCTTTCTTGTATTTAAGATCTCCAAGGTTTATGCTAAAAATCCCGGGAAAAAAATGTACAGTATAGATCTTGTTGCTTTCAGGTAATTAATTTTAGAATGCTCAGTGTATGCATATTTTAATGCCTTTTTTTTGTTTGAAAGAAGAATGTAGAATTAATTGAGTACAACATACCAGTACTCTTTGGTTATTTCAGAAAGTGAGGAAAGTATTCCTTTTTTTACTATAATAGATCTGGTAGTGTTGTTGCTGAAGTTGAGATGAAGTTTGGAAAATCTGTTACTGACCCTTTGAAACCACTGGAAGATGACATCAAAGATGGAAAGCTTGGGGCATTCACAGTTAACTGTAAACTTGATTTGAATATAAGTAAGGCCTGGTCTGCTTCACAAGTAGATTTTATTTTGTCATGTTTATGGAAAGCTACAAAATTTCTCTGTACTGTTTCAAGATTTAGTTTTGTTAAAATAAAGTTACCATGCATGTACTTCTTAAGAGTGAGAGAACTAATTTTTTAGTCCTTGCTTTTAGATGGCTTGGAATTGGAAAACTTTTGGCAAGTATTGATTAGACTGGAAACTGTTTTCTTATTCAAAATCAGCTGTGTTTCTGTACTCTCACATATTATAGGTAACAATTACTAATTTAAAAATGACTGGTATTCAGGAAAAGAATACCAGTCATTTCTTTATTACCACAATGTACATCAGCAATTGCCCAGGGGGCCATGTTCAGTTCTTAAAGTAATGGTTATTTTTAGTGAAAAAATATACAGTAGAATCTTGTACTGATTGATTAGAAGCGTAATGCTTTTGATACCAGTCATATTGGATATCTACATGTATATTTTGCTAAATAGTAGTGGAAGCCTTGTTTTTCTTGTAAGTTTTCAAAGGCCGGGGTACTCTGGTGAGACCATCAACAGGAGTCTTAAATCTTGTTAAGGATGGTCTGCTGCACCATGTTCAATGTGCTGTGTACATTTACAACAAAAACCTCCCTACCACCTTTTCTTCAGCAAAAAATTGTTTCAGTTTTGATGAAATTAAAATGTTCTCTCCACAGCTACTCCACCACCCGCCTCCCTTTTTTCAACAGCTACTCCACCACCTGTCTCCCTTTTTTCAACAACGTCAGAAGAACCAGATCAACCTTCAAATAATGCTCCCTTCTCAGGCTTGACACAAAGCGAATTGTGGGGTATCATTGGAGGATGCATTGCATTTGTTCTTGTAGTCCTCATCATTATTGTAGTGTCCTCTATTTACTGTAGGAAGAATAAAGGTGGGGGTGCTTCAAAAGGTAAGCAAAACAATTTATTTGTGTATGACAAAAATCTATAAGGCTGTTTAATTTTTATGCATCAAACCACAACATGCACCAAAGGTGCACATCCTCTTTTATCTTACATTGCCATTACTGTTACCATATGTATGGTCACTTGATTGATCCTTTGATTGGATAACTTCCAGTTTTTCGGAATTTTTAAGGTGGTAGGAAAAAATACAGTGAAGTTGGTGGTTACCTTGGGTAAGTACAGTATTAGCTACTGTTCTGACACCTGGCAGCAATCGCCAGTAACCCTGGCTGCTCATTTCCTTGTGGTCTTGGTTTATATAATTTATACAAGCATGCTTATGATAATTACATCTTCAAATTGCCTTTCGGTTTCTGGCTTTACTTTGCAGATACTTCGTCAACCAGTCCCTAATATAATTTGAATTGAACACCATTTTCCATAATAGTTCTGGTATCATGCAGCGGTGAAAAATGAATGAACTTTCTGGGTCTCACTTTCATTAGCAACTGAAATCCAGATTTGTCTCGCCTTACCAGGTATTCTTATCAGAGTTAACTCTGTTCTTATGTTCAAATTTTAGGAACCTGCGGCATCATCGCCGAGAAGACCGAATTGAAATCCAGGTAATATAGTTCGATAGTGAGGAAAGATTTGTTTAACATTGCGTTAACCTCCTTTTCATACTGCATGCAACAATTCTTCAAAATACAAATATTCATGTAACACACGAGGAAGGGTGTGGCAAACTTGTGAAAATGTCATGTACTCGTCAAATACTTGTGACAACGTAATTACGCATGCTAATGTCGAGACGTAAGTTGAGGCGAGGCGTGCACCGATTACGGAACTTTTGTGTATAGGGTTTATGTCGTAGGTTGTCTTGTAATTTTTTGGCTAAATATGCCGCCCGCCACCGAAATTTCGGGCCCAAAGATAGTCTTGGTATAAGTTTCACCAAATAAGGCAACAAGCTGGCGAATCGGTGATACAGTTCGTCGCGCCGTTAAGAGAACTCGCAACGCTCTGCGATTTTGGAGGCCTTTGTGAGGAAATAATACGAGATCAATTGATTGAGAAGACATGCGTGAACCGGATCCGAGAACGTCTGCTATTGGAACCGGACTCCCTAACAGTGGATCGTGCAATTCAGCTCGCTCTTCAAGTGGAAACGGCCATGTTGGAAGCTCATTGCAACCGTGCCAAGTTCAATACGTCACGCGGAAACCTCTCCGTGCTCACGGAGAAACGAAACGCTATCCCCTTTTAGCAGCTAAGCCATCTTCAGAGCGTAGTGGCTGCTCTTCAGAAAAACGGAGCACAAATTGTGGTTGTGATCTACATGACATGCATGACAAGGCCTGTCCCGCCCGTGCGGTGCAGTGTCGATTTTGTGGTAAAGCAAATTATTTTGCGAAATGGTGTCGTTCAAAACCAGCTGCAGTGAAACAAGTTGCTCAAGATCCCAAGAAGGACGTGAAGGAGTCCGAAACGGTATTTAGCCTCTGAAGTGAGATACACGAATCGGGGTACAAGTTTTGCCAGGTCAACATCCAGGATGTGGAGTTGGATCTCCTGATTGATTTGGGTGCAAAGGTGTCTATCATCAATGAGTGGCTGTTCATGGAACACTTTTCCTCACAAAAGCTTGACAGTCTTAAGTCAGCGTCTGGTCTGTTACAACAACGAGGAAATTGAGGTTCTCGGGGTGGTAAAGTTGTCAGTACAGCACAGCTGTTGGGGGTTTTACCACTCGCTTAGTTTTTAACGAGATGTACTGAGACCCTGGACTCTTCTCTTTTTTTACTCTCTCCTACTACAACTCTTCAGATCTTTTCTTCTTCTACTACTCAGCGAGGAGTGCCCACGTTACTAAATTCAAATATCACAGACATTTTTGGGTTAGCTGACCGTGAGAGTTTTTGTAGTGTATCCCTTTATTTTGCAAAAAGGGGGAAACTGGTTGGCCCTCACCGAAGCACCTGTCGAGCGCCAAGGAACCAATTGAACGCTAACAGCTGCGCACAGGAATTGCGCACACGAACCAATTGAACGCTAACAGCTGCGCACAGGAATTGCGCACACCAACAGGAACTTCAGTGTGGGTAGAACTCAAGGTCATCTTTACCAACGCAAACACGACCACCTCTAAAACTGTGTAAATGTCTAAATGTCTAACACGGTAACAAGGAAATCCGTGAGCTGAGCCAAAAAAATATAAATCTACCAAAACAACGCGTAGGCGCAAAAGGCAAAGCTGAACAAAACAAAAGGCTTAACTAGAAAAGTCTCAAAACAACAACTTCCAATTCACCTCACAACACTACAAACAACGCGTGGAGAGTTTTTCGTTATGTTACCTCGCGCGTAACCACTCTTATGGGAATCGATCTTTTCAACAGACTCGGGTTCCAAGTCACCCATAACGGAGTGCCATTTCAATCCGTCTTACTAGCTTCAAGGTTTCCCGAAGCATTTTGAGAGTTCGGTAAAGTTATCGGTATAATCACTGTCCTTATTTAGACACCACAGTAAAACCAGTTACACAGAAGCGGTGGCGTCTACCCCTGACGTTATGCGAAGAAGTTTCGAAGGAACTTCGAGACCTGGAGGAGATTGATGCTATCGAAGAGTTACTAATCACCGTTGATCAGAAATCTGGTAGTTGCACGCCGCCCCTCCAAGGAATTTTGTCGTTGTGTTAACTTGCGGGATTTTAACAAAGCCCTCATTCCTGACAAATACCCTCTCTCTTTACAGGAAGAACTTATGACAGAGTTTTGCTTTCCACCATCTTCTCCAAGTTGAACCTGCGTAAGAGCTATCTGCAAATTCTTTTACATGAGGATAGCAAACACCTAACTGCATTCATCACTCACGATGGTGTGTTACAATACAAGCGCATGTCGTATGGTCTGTCATCCGCTCCGAGTGCGTTCCAAAAGATTCTTTCGTCCATCTTGTCAGGTGTTAAAGGTGCTTTTAGTATCATTCATGATTTAATTGTCCTCTGCAAAGACTTTGAGCAGCATGATGAACGTCTTAATGAAATTCTCTCTCTTCTTAATGAACATCATCTGTCTCGGAACACTGGTAAATGTGTTTTCTATGCAACTGAAGTGGATTTCTTCGGCTACAGCGTGTCTGTGGTTGGAGTACGCCCTCTAAAGTCAAATGTAAAGGCCATTTTAGATCTTCCTAAACCCAAGAATACGATGGAACTGACTTCTTTCCTGAGTTTGTCCCAAATTACGTCCAACTTGCTGATCCTCTTCGCCTGTTCTTCGCAAGGATGTTCCTTATGTTTGGGCAGAGGCACAATCGGCAGCGTTTGCCACCCTTAAATGGAAGATTGCATCTCCTCCTATCATGGTGCACTTCGACTCGTGCACTCACCGTTGTCTCAGCAGATGCTTCGGATGTTGCCCTCGGTGCTGTTCTTTCACAGATGATCGATGGCCAAGAGTACTCTGTTGTAATTCGTCGTAGTTATCAGTTGCTGCAATAAATGTATTTATCCGGTACCGTGCGGTCCTGGTCAAATAACACTTTTCAAACATAATTGGGTATTTTTAAAAAACTTGTGCAGTGGTGAGCTTTGATTATCAACACATCTATCTTGCTTCCATATGAGTATAGTCGAACGCTGTTGTTTTTGATGATAAAAGCCCAGTATTCCTTTAGGTTTGACTAAGTTAATGGGTTATTGAAACAGAAAGGTTCTTGTTGATTGATTTGCACCGTCTTTGAACATTATCTGTTGGAAATTACATTAGGCGAAATTCGTTTTACAGTACCAGTTATAAGAAATATTTGCTCCTCGAAACATGGTAATATCGAAGTTTTTATCGCAACGTCTTTCAGGTTCAAGAATGTCCACAAGAAAATCAGCACACAAGATGTACAAACGTTGGGGTAGATTTGATGTTAAATGATGAGCGGTCTCCCACTTTGCAGTCACAGAGCTCTGGAAACCCAACTTACGAGCAAATTCTGGTTTCCTCGGAGTACATGCCGCTTAATCAAGCAACAAAATCTCGAATCTGGGAAATAAGACGGGAACAAGTTCACATAATGGAAATGATTGGAAAGGGTGCTTTTTCCCAGGTTGCAAAGGCGGTAGCTTTTTTAAATATCAATGGAACAGAAGGACAGATAACTGTAGCAGTAAAAATGCTAAAAGGTACGCGAAATTAAATTGGTAATTGAACCGAGCGGAGTGCAATTTGGGTCTGAAATCATATGAGTGATTTCAAAATTGAACGTGAGTCAGTGCCAGTTTCATTTGAAATCACATAATTTCAGACTAAACTTGCACAACACGAAATTCAATTGGCACTCTATTATTGAATCCACCAAACACATGATTTTTTAGCACTTATGAAGATTTTATTGACCCAGTACTGAGCTGGTTGGTGAAAATTTGTCTTTCATTTTCCTTTAACTTGATCGGTTACTTTAAACAAGCCTTGAAATCTGATTGATGGTTGTGTATTAGTAAAGGTTTCTCATTGGCTAGGAAAAAGATGCGATTTAGAACTAAAATGGTGTAATTCGTGAATAAATCGCACCAATGAGAGAAAATCAGATTGGAAGGATCACTAGTGATTTCAAATTGATGTTATAAAGTCATTTTTTTCCCAAGGTGTGTGTTTGTCGTGCTTTTTCGCAGTGCAATTTGAGGCACGGCTATTTAAACGATTCTTATCTTTCATTATTCTACTTATTGTTGCCGCTCAAGTTGTTTCAGAAAAAAAGTAGCCATTCTCCAACGTAGTATCCACGCCAGTTTTAGAATCATGCAAAGAATTCCAAAGTGCAGTGATTGATTAGTTTTTTTAAAGTATAGCAGCCATAAAAGTAATTGAAAAAAAAAATAGATTTTGCAATTTCTTTCTGCTGTTATCTATTGCTAAGCAGTGATCGTAGAATACTTTGCGTCTTTTTGTGAAGAAAATGCTCCAGAATCAGACAGAAAGGATCTCCTGTCAGAGCTTGAATTAATGAAGAAACTAAAGCCCCATCCTCATGTTATTAAACTGATGGGATGCATCACCAACTCTGGTAAGAAACATGGGGTCTATGCCAGTATTTGAACAACTGTGCACCTACCCCTCCCTAACCCAAAATTAATCTTAACTTGTTATCAGTTGACTGTTGTTGGGTTAGGAGAGGGATGGGTGCACAGCTACTCAGATACTGACATGGATCTGGAAAAAGAAACTAAAAAATAAGCTCACGTTTAAAAAGATGAATAAATAAGGGTACACTACACCTTTTCTTTGTAGATCCTTTACTTGTTTTGATTGAGCACATACCTTATGGTGATCTGTTGGGTTACCTGAGAAAGAGTCGTGGCCTAAATGACACATATTTTAAAGACCCGGATGTTAAACCTGAGACGAACCTTACCTCAGAACAACTGGTGCGATTTGCGTGGCAGATTGCGGATGGAATGAAATACCTATCTTCAAAGAAGGTGAGGAAAAAACTGTGTAGGCTGCGTTTTATAAACAGCAATTGTAAATCCCACTATAGCTGCCTTTTATGTGGGTTTTCAGATCTGGGAAACAGAACAGTCCAGTCGCACCCCGCACAACTTACGAGTAAAGGAATTTGTCATCGAGTTGTAATGTGGTGATTGCGGAGGAACTCCGTGAGAGACAGTTTGCCTCTTAAGTATAAGATGCCTGGTCACTAAGCCATCTTCCCAACTTTTTTTTTATTTCGTGTTGCGATAAAAAGCCAGGCCCAACTCATTATTTTTGGTACTCTTAAAGGAGTGAATAACGGATAAGTAAGTAATCTTGTAGTTTCTGCTTAGATCATTCATCGTGACTTAGCGGCCAGAAATGTTCTTGTTGGTGAAGGAGAAGGCTGTAAAGTGACAGATTTTGGAATGGCGAGGAATGTTGGCCAGGATGATATCTACACCAGGCGTAGCGGGGTGAGGAAGGTTTTAAAAGCCTATGAAATAGAAAGAGCACAGGCAATACTTATTAGAAGTTTAAATAGCCAATACTTTAGTTTTCTCTTAACTGAAATCGGCTGAAGGTTTTCCAAAATTAATGTGTAGCCTTATAGGAATCATTGTCAAGTACCAATTACTAAACACCAGCAGGACTTTAATTCTCTTCTATAATTCTTCCTTGATTCTGTAATAATTAATTTATAATTTTTTGTAATTCTTAAGTAACCATTGCTGTGTTTTGCTTTGTGTAGGGTCGCCTACCAGTAAAGTGGACAGCATATGAAGGGTTGCTTTACGGGACATATACGACTCAAAGTGACGTGTAAATATTGCCTTTGGAAAATGATAAGCTATGATATCACTTAGACAAGAATCATTCTAATGAAACCTCTGGCCGCCATATTTGGTGACCACAACCGCACACTTAAGTGGTTGACACATTCGTTCGAATTGGCTGTTGTCAGTTACATAATAGGACGCTCCTAGGAGCAATTAGAATAGCTGAGCTTGGTGCAATTAAGTACCTTATAATCTGGAACTCCACAAAATATTTTATGCGTTTTTCTGTCGGGGGGTATCCACCTTCATTAATAACTTTTATGTTGTAAGTACACATATTTTATGTACATCAGCTAGTGAGAGAGGCAATGAATATTAGAAAGCAGGATTTACTAAAATTACCTTATTCTTACAAATGTGTCTTTATATCCAGGTGGAGTTTTGGTGTTGTTCTATATGAGATATTCACTATAGGTTGGTTCAAGTCCGGTTTTCCTTTCCTTTTTTTTTTTTTTTCTTTTGTTTACAGAGCAAAGCAAAGTGCTACAAGATTAAGTTTTGTTCTCTTTCTATTCGTTAGATTTCGATTTTTACATCTCCCAATATTGGTACCACATTAACCGTTTTTTAAATAGTTTTGTTTATCTAGATCTCCTCCTTCCATTAAAAGTTTTGCCTTTACCAGAATATAATACATTCACATCGAGGGAGCTGGATCAAGAGGAGAGAAAGACGTCATTTAACTCGAAAGTGAGGTTATTCTCTCGCTTCCTCTACCTTTCAGTTTCGATCCAGTCTTCTCAAGAATTTCTTCCGGAGCCCAATCCGATAAATACTGTCGCTTAAACGATACATTGCGAAAACAACAGGTCAAGTTCTTACTTGAAACTGTATTGTGTAGAAATAATCAACAAAGTGTATTTTACGAGACAGAAACTCGGAACCGAGAGAGAACAAGAACAACGTTTTTTCATTGGAGTGGCTCCAAGAGATTAGTCTCTTGGTAGCCCTTAAATTTTGACTCTCTGCCCCAACATCGCAATTTGAAATTGCTTTGTTATGATTTTCATAGGCGGATCACCGTACCCAGGGATTAAAGGACGTGAAATTGCAGACAAACTTCAGAAGGGATACCGCATGCAGAAACCAAAACATGTAGATGAACAACTGTGAGTGTTTTCGAATTTGTCTTTGAAAATGTTGTCAGGCTTTTTACCATTTTTTTATGCATTTAAACAACAAAGAATGAGATCTTGAAAAGAAAACTTCTAATAGCGATATACTATATATATGTTATTGACCAGCATAGGTCTGTCCGTATTGGGAAAAACTGTGCCCAAGGTCTTGGATAGGCCTCGGACGGTACTCAAGACAGCGGGCACAGTTTTTCCCAATAAGGACCGACCTATGCTGGTCAATAACATTTTTACTTTTTTCTAATACATTAAAAAAAATGATTGCCATAAGAACCCAAATGATTTAGGGCCACAATTACGAGTTTAATTACGGTAAAATCCTCCATAAACTCAACAATTTGTTAGCGAGTGGATGATGAAGAAAACAGACATTATCCAAATTAAAGAGAAAGCTTTCACCGAAACATTTTTATTTGTAAAGGTAACTTAAAAGGCTTCTGAGTAAAATTTGAAACATTTTTTTCATAAGTAACTGTCAGGATGTGACACCTGTCAATTGATGAGGAAAAAAGCGTACGCGTTTGAATAAATAACAGCATTGGTATGACAAACACGCACGAGTTAAATGACTATGGGACGATCTTCTCGTAAAAAAGAAAACACTCAGAGATCTTACGTAAAGTATTGTTTATTTCCAACGACGATTAATCTCCAAAGACTTACCTCGAGCAACCAATCAGATTGCACGATTTGTAGAATACCGCCCGCTCACGAACTGAGAAAAAAATAATGTGTGATACTCGCGGCCATCTGATAAACAACATTTCGACATTTCCAACCTTGTGAGGAACACTTCCCTATTCCAGATGGTGTCTGTTTACCGCAGATTTTAATTGGTAATAGTGAGAAGTCTTACTTAGTCGCCATTGCATATCACGTTATCGTCTGAGTATTCCTTGTTTTGAGTTCACATTGAACAAAGCTCTTAGCGATTTGGAAAGGGATTGCCACCTGATATTTAAGTGGCGCATCATAAAACATAAAAGGTTCAATAAATGAGTTATTAGCGACCGAATCCTCGCGTGTGCGCAAAGATCTCTGGTATCGCCACGGGGGCAAACATTGCAGCCCGCTAGAAAGAAAAACGAAAAGCAGTTTCGATGTTCAAAAAACACGATTGTTGAGAGAGATGAACGCTTTTTCGCCGCAGTTTTATCATAGATGGATTAGGATAATTCTAGTGCAAGTTAGGTGTAAGTTTTGGTGGGAATTACCCCGTAATATGTTATAGAATATGATACCGGTAAACTTCTCTCTTTGCGTAAGATCTATTGTGAAATCGTCATCGCGTAATGGTCTTGACTTGTCACAAAATTAGCCATACATCGCTACGAAACAACTCATTTAAGTCCTATCTGTTATATTTTTTATGTAGAACTTGTCTTCATACTTGTCGACTTATTAAATGTACAACTTGCGACGTCTGAAAATATAGCTCCTCAAGGGAGAGAGTCGTTGTTAGCGTGATGGGAATGTTTTTTAA
The DNA here is from genome assembly GCF_964205215.1 of Stylophora pistillata. Lineage (NCBI taxonomy): Eukaryota > Metazoa > Cnidaria > Anthozoa > Scleractinia > Pocilloporidae > Stylophora > Stylophora pistillata. The sequence continues at coordinate 17,500,551 of NC_142525.1, read as the reverse complement.
CCGAGCTGTTGCTTTTTGAAACGATGGAATAAGCGATGAAAAACACGAAGAAACCCCTGGGTCAAGCGATAGTTAGTTTGAGCAAAATCCAACCGTTTTTGAGCTGTCACTTCTCCTCGAGCTCCCTGGAGGATCTGTCTGAAATGGCAAGATCACGGGATCTCCGGCAGAAACTGAAGACATATATTCAGTTGTGCATCGCTCCTTAAGCGACTCATTTATACCTACTCTACTTAGAAATAATTGTTATGGAAAGCCTTTTCAGTTTTGTTTTATTGTGTTAAGTGTACCTCTAGCCATTTTCTTGGCGTTGTAAAACAAACGAGCGCTGAAACAGCTAGCTCGAAATGGCACGAGATTGAAATGGTGTGTTTGAGCATTAAATATTATCGTGATACATTAAAGTTATTTAACACCTACGTTGCTTATTTTTTGTTACGTAGGAGAACGAACCAGCGTTGATATTCGGCTTAACACTGAACCTTTTCTTCTACGATGATGAGTAGAGACATTACGCGATGACGATTTCACAACAGACCCGCCTTTTGCAAGGAGAAAAGTTTATCGGTTTATTTTATAATATATTTCGGGGTTATTCCCACCTAAACTTATACCTACCTTGTAATAAAATTATCTTAATCCTTCTATGATAAAACTCCGGCGAAAAAGCGTTGATCTCTCTCAAAAATGGTTTTTTTGAACACCGAAACTGCCTTTCGCCAAACATTTCTTACTAGCGGGCCGCAATGTTTACCCCGACGGTCGATCCCAGAAATCTCTCCGCAAACGCAAGGTTCCGGTTACTGGAAACTCATTCATTTGATCGCCATCCTGGCCAAGACCAAGTTCTCAAAAGTTATCGGTTAAGTCTTTGAATATATCCACTACCGACCAAGATAAAGGAAAAGAAACAGGTTGAAGAGTTCGAGATTCTAAATGAAAAAAAATTGGGGTCTTGATAGCAATAACATTTCTTTGATAGTTTTTATAGTGCTGTTAGTTAATGTTGTTAATATAACTGAAGATATATCTCTAGTTACCAGATCATGTTCCAGTGTTGGCAAGAGGATCCAAACCTTCGACCAACATTCTCCAATCTTGCAGACACCCTCAAAAAGTTGATACAAAACGAGACGGTAAGTTTGTTATGTAATAATACTATAACCTTCTATCTCTATGTTATTGTATCGGACTGCTTTAAGATAAAAAAGAAAAAGATGGGTATTACATGCTTTCCTTTGTCAGTTATATGTCAAATGCCGTTCCGCTCTTTAAAGAAACACATTTTGTCTACAACATCATCGACATTTGTTTCATCGGAATATTTCATCCACATTTTTTGTTTGTCTTGCAGACTTACGTCAATATGGAAGAATACGACAACAATTTGTACGCAAATATTGACGACCTCTTATAGTAACTAATGAAAATTGCAGTAAGGGAAAGATAGTTAAAAGGAATCCTTTAAACAAAGCACGTAAGAAAATCAGTGCGATGTTTTTGCTCTTTTTGTTTTGTTCCATGACACAATGTAGTTTTGGTATTAAAACGTTAAAGTTTCGTCTGTCGTTTCCCACAAGTATTAACAACTAGATAGGGTCAAATCAGGGTTTATCCTTCCGTGCATTGTCTGTGTCATAGCTGTGAATTGCGACTTAGAAGAAACAATGTACTTTGTTGACACTGATAGCCCCAGCACCAATAGCTGCACCTAGACTCGTAGGATGTCCTGTTTGGGCAGTGTAACCGAAAAAAAAAAAGTTTAGAAATATCGACAGCTTGACAACGACGATCAACAGCACATCTACAGCTTGCACGGCCTCTACAAAAGAGGATAAAAAGTATTTACATAAGTGTTGATGGGATGTGGGTGTTTGTTATCCTAGGTGAGGAGAGAGACTAAGAGCTAAGTGTGAACTCAGAATCATTGGCAAGATGTTTAAATAGGCATCGATTAAATAAGCTGTAGCTTCAGGAAACAATTTAGGTGGTTCAATACTGTCATTGCTGGAAGAATCTGTGCCCGTGAACTGAGAGAATAGCCCCCACTATCGACAGATTCTGAGGTGAGGACTGTTTTTTTCAGTACACACCAGCCAGACGGTTGATAATTAGTCCTAAAATTGGGAATGTTTGGACAGGGAGATAGGTTTTTAGTTTTTAAAAGTCCCGGACATTTTAGATGGCGTATGGAAATAAAAAAAGATCTCGGGGTTGTTTGTTCCTCTTCCACGGTTTCAAAATAAAGCTGTCATTTTCCTTTGACGGTCTTTTTTGTTGTCTAAACAACTTACTCGGTATGAAACTCTATACTAGCAATTTTACTGTAAAGAATTTTTATAACATAACTTGTAAATTCGTGCAATCAAATTCAATAGCGCGAGCGTGCTTCAATTTTCCATTGTGCACGCTGGTGACGTCGGCAAACAAATGCCTCGCGAAAAAAAATTATCTTGTGAGTGACTTCAGCCTTTTTCATTAAAAAAAAAACGAGAAAAACTTCCGCAAAAAAGTTAAACTAGACATGGCAACATGCAAACTAGCCTCCTTCGCAGACGTTCTTTGGGCTCGTCACATGTGAGCCGGTATACCGCATTTAACCGTAAACATAGTCCGGTGTTAGAGATGGGGCATTTGTTTCTGGTGCATTTGCGCACTTTAGGGGTGTGGGATAAGGCTTGTCTGAGCGTGTAGGATTTGTGGGAAATGCGTACCGGGATGTTTTCTTTTCTAAAGATGTTAGTGATCTTGTAATTGAGTTCCTCAGAAATGAACAGGATCTTGAGGCTTGACCATTTTGTATTGACAGGTTGAGAGTTTCTTTGGGGGTGTTGTGAGCGTTTTGATTGTTCTAGACTGTTCTCTGGGTAACCGTTAAGGCGAAGGATGTCGTCGAATGTGTTTAGGTGTTGTTTTGCAGATATATGCGAGGAGCATCTGTCCTCGATGCGTTTTCGTTCGTTACGGATGAAGTTGAGCTTGGATTTGGTGGCGACAGCTGATTGATGGTAGACGAATAGTGGTTTCTTGGATGGTTTTCTGTAGAATTCGAAAGAGCTGTTGCCATCCTTGGACATGGTGACTTTCAAATCGAGTAATGATAATGACATGCCACTAGGTGTTGTTTCTGGTTTTTCAAATTAGGGTGTACATTGCTTATTATATGGTGAAATTGGTGTGCTGTTTCTTCATTGGTTGTTTGGAGGTAAATGTCGTCAACATATTTCTTGTAAGGGCTTATCATTAGGTGTGAGGCGAGGGCGATGGTTTCTAGTTTGTCCATGAACAGGATGGCCAGTATACCTGAAATGTTAGAACCCCCCTTCTCTTTTGCGAAAAACTCGATCTCTGAGGGAGAATTACACGTGACTTGGAGTAGGTCTGAGATGTCTTGTTTGGAGAGGCGGAGTGTTGGGTTCTGGATTCTATCTGTAGCGTTGGTGATGGCTTCTTGTATTGGTATCGTGGTGTATAGGGATACCACATCGAGGCTGCATAGACATGGTAGCGCTTCGTTTGTGGTGAGATCGCCGGCTTGGATACATCTAATGAGTTGGAGAACGCTTTCTAAATGGGTTGGGACATTTTTTTAGCATCGGTTTGAGGGCGTTGGCAAGAAGCCAAGAAATGCGTTGGGTGGGTCCATTGATTTTGGATACGATAGGTCGTATTTTAATATCGGAGCCTGCTTTGTGGGTCTTGACTAGATGGCAGAATCTGGGCAGGTCTGTGTTTGACGCAAGGAAGCGTTGTTGGATATTTTGTGGTATTTTGTAGGCAGATCTTCTTCCAGGCTGTGTTAACTTTATTTTTGACTGTCTTAGCTGACATGCGGGGTACATTTTGGTAGGTGTTGGCATTTTTTTAATGGGAGAAGATAGTCGCGGAGGTCATTTAAGTCGTTCTTGTACATGCGCTTTTTCCCCCTCTCCTATTGACAGATGTCAGATCATGACAGATACTTTTCAAAAAAAAATGTTTCAACGTTTGCTTGAAAGTCTTTTAAGTTACCTTTACTATTACGTGAATAAAAATGTTTCGGTGAAGCCTCTGTCTTCATACAATTAAAAAATCCCTCTGTTTTCTTTATCATCTACTCGCTAGATAACTGTTCAGTTTAGGAAAGATCTTCCCCTAATTACACTCGTAATTGTCGCCCGAAATCATTCGGGTTCTTTTGGGTGGCAAACATTTCGATAACTTGTGAAGGTGTAGTCTGATCGTCCGGGTGAGTGTAGTCCTGAGAAGGACTGTTGTCGGTGGCAGTGACTGACGTTTCGACAACCTGTGCGGAAGTCATCATCAGAGTCAAGTGAGTGATTGTTGTCAGTAGAATGTTCTTATTCCAGTTCGTGTGAAATGATCGGTTGGTTTTGCCGTGATGTTATTGGCTGTAAGACTCAAGTGACGTAAGTCGTTCGTGATTGGTCTGTTTCGGTCTGTCGGTAAAGCTAGGTTGTTCTTTTTCGGTCGTTTGTGATGTTTATGTCGTGAATGAGTCGTTTGTATGGGGCGGGTAGTTGTTGACATCTGTTTAGGGAAGTCTGTTCTAAGTTAGTAAACCAGCTTTCCAGAGTCAGTCGTTGAAAATAGTCAGTGCTGTAGGTTAGGCATTGCGCAGAGTCCCAGTCAATGTTGTGGTTGGTAAGTCGATGGTGTTCAGCAATGTGATTGCTGACATCACCTTTCCTCGTCGCCCGTCTGTGTTCAGTCAGTCTTGTTGTGAGGTTTCTGCCAGTCTCACCGATGTAGGAGGCTTGGCAGTCGGAACAATTGATCTTATAAATCGTTCCCTGTCTGTTCCTCGGTTCGTCTTTGTCTTTAACGTTGGTTATTAACTGACGTAGTGTGGTGATGGGTTTGTGGGCGACGCGGATATTGAAGGGTAGTAAGATGCGCGAGATGTTTTCAGACATACCTTTTATGTACGGTATGGTTGCTGTAGTCGTAGGGGTTGCGGTGTCGTTTGTTTCGGTAGTGGTAGTGGGTCGGTGAGTGTTTCGTCGGATGAAGTCGTTGTTGTAGTTGTTCTTCGTAAAAACACGGTGAAGGTATTTGTTCTCGTCGGATAAGCTGTCTGTCGAGTCACATACTAGTTGTGCGCGTCGTGTTAGAGTTCTGATAGTTGTGGCTTTGTGTGATGTAGGGTTGTAGGATGACTCGTCTAGTAATCTGTCGGTGTGTGTCGGTTTCCTGTAAACTGTCGTTCGTAATGAGTTGTCGTTGTGGCTTACCAGGCAGTCTAGAAAAGGAAGTTTGCCATTTTCTTCGACTTCTCTGGTAAACTGTATGTCAGTGTTTTGTTCGTTAAGGTGGTTGTGGAATGCGTCAATTTCGTCGTGTCGAACGGCGGTGAATGTGTCGTCAACGTAACGTAACCAAAGCGGTATCGTTTGTCGGCAAGTCGAAAGGGCGCGTTCCTCGATGTTCTGCATCACAATTTCTGCTATAACAACAGAAACTGGAGACCCCATGGCAGTGCCGTGTAACTGTTTGTAGTGTTTACCGTTGTACTGAAAGTAAGTAGACGTTAGGCAAATGTTTAGCAAGTCCATGATGTCGTCTGTCGGTAGCGGTAGTGGTTCGGTAGATTTTCGGATTGCAGTCTCAGTGCATTGTAATGCTAATTGAAGTGGAATACTTGTGAACAGTGATTTCACATCAAATGACACTAGTTTGTAGTCGTCAGGTATCTGAACAGTCTTGGTAGCGTTAATGAAGTCTTCAGTGGATTGTAGTTTATGTCTGGATTTGTCGGTTAGCGGTTGTAGTATTGTCGTCAGGTACTTGGATAGTTGGTATGTGGGAGAGCCACAGAAAGAAACAATAGGTCGCATCGGGAAACCAGGTTTGTGTAGTTTCGGCAAACCGTAGAGTTTCGGTGGCTGTGGTACCGAGCACCTCAGTCGATAGTACCGTTGGTTGTCAAAGGCGTTCGTTTTCTTGAGTGTCAGTAGTTTACTGTTGAGTTTACGTTTACGACCGAAAAAGAACAACCTAGCTTTACCGACAGACCGAAACAGACCAATCACGAACGACTTACGTCACTTGAGTCTTACAGCCAATAACATCACGGCAAAACCAACCGATCATTTCACACGAACTGGAATAAGAACATTCTACTGACAACAATCACTCACTTGACTCTGATGATGACTTCCGCACAGGTTGTCGAAACGTCAGTCACTGCCACCGACAACAGTCCTTCTCAGGACTACACTCACCCGGACGATCAGACTACACCTTCACATGTTACCCCCGGGTTCAAACCATTTACTGCATTTCGATAACTGTTAGAAAAAAATTAAAAATTTTGTTCACCAGTCTAAGTCGGTCCGTATTGGGAAAAACTGTGCTCTCTGTCTTGAGTACGGCTGAGGGCGGTATTCAAGACCTCGGGCACAGATTTTCTCAATACGGACCTCCCGCCTGGTGAATAACATGTATGTACTCATTCCGTATAATGACGACCTCTTATTGTAATTAAGGAAAAAGTATGCTGTATGCTACCTTCTATGGATGAGGGAAAAATAGTTAGAAAGGATGCGTGGATTAGAGTACGTGAAAAATCAGTCCCGTTGCCCGGACAAAACCGTTAATACATTGAGTATTCCAATAAAAATTTATGGCCAAACCTCGTCTTGCAAATATTCTCTTAGAAATACAAGTAAACGCAATGCAATGAAGAATGATGTTTTCTTCCTCTTTTGAGTCTCTGATAGAAACGTTTAGCTATCCTACCTATACAATGAAGTTTTAGCAGTAGAAGGAGTAATATAAGTTGATAATTTCGTTTGTCATTTCCTACATGTTTTCCAACCACATAAAGTATAATCCGGGTTCACCCTCCAGTGCATTGTTGGCCTCCTAACTGTTCATATCGATATAGAAGTAGCAAGGTGCGTTGTTGACACTGGGTGCCCAAGCACTAATAGCTGCACACCGGCTTGTAGGGTTTGCCGTTTAGGCTGAGTAACCAAAATATCGACAGCTTTGCCTGGTGCACGACCTTGTGCCATAAAAATGGAGGATGGCTTCTATAAACGAAACAAGGAGTGCATTCAACACTATAAAGTGATCAGGAGATACGGTGATCTGTTAGCCAAGTTGAGAACCATGTGTGAAATCAGAAGCATTCGTCTATTTTAACGTATCGATTACCTAACCTGTGGCTTTAGGTACGCAACATTTCAGGTGGTTCAATGTTGCCTTTGCTGGAAAAATCTGGGACCGTAAACTAAGTCAATAGCCTCGAGTATCGATTGATTCTTAAATGAGAACTAGTTTTTTTCAGAGCAAACCAGCAAGACATGTGATAATTAAATAATTTGGATATATCAACAAAGTTGAAATGGTAAATTGGCCACCGTAATGATTACAAAAGCTGACGTTTCGAGCGTTAGCCCTTCGTCGGAGCGAATAGAGGAATTGTGGATTGTGTGTGCTTTTAAAGGCAGAAAATGGAGCTACGTTATTGGTGGGTGCATGGCAACGAGAAAAACATGAATAAATTAGTGGAATGAAAAGCGTTCATTGATCCCTGTGGGATTTAGACTACCGGTTTGAAAGATGAGCTTTTGTTCAAGATTTTTACGGCTTTCCGTGCCACCTAAGTGCAAGGAAAGACCACAGATTGCCATATGTTGCTTAGAATGATTAGGTAAATTAAAATGTCTAGCGACTGGTTTCGATGTGTCCTTGTCATTCCTTTCCACGTCTCGAAGGTGTTCTCGGAATCGGTCACCTAGTCTTCTGCCTGTTTCGCCGATGTATATCTTTTTGCAATAAGTGCAAGTTATGCAATAGATTACATTAGCGGAGGTGCACGTGAACTGATCGGTGATCTTAATGGATCGTTTAGGTCCCGATATTTTATCAGTGTTGTGAATGAAAGGACACGTTTTGCATCGTGCACGAGCGCATTTAAAAGTGCCTGGTTGCTCATTAGTCTGAAAAGAACTTCTGACCAAAAAATTGCCTAAGTTTTTGTCGCGTTTGAATGAAATGAGCGGAGGCTGCGAAAAGATAGTGCTTGTCTCTGGATCGTTTTGAAGTAATTTAAAGTTTTTAAGAATGATGGATTTAACTAAGTGGTTGTGAGGGTGAAACGTGAGAGTGAATGGAATGCGGTCGGAATCTTCCTTATGCGACGTTTGTAGTGCTGAATGTCGATCAATAAGTTGAGCGCAGTGGTAACCCGCTTGAACGACGGAAACAGGGTAACCACGTTTATCGAAGAACTGGCACATTGACTCTGATTTGTGGTGAAAATCAGAGTCATTACTACATAAACGACGAAGTCTTAGAAACTGAGAAAAAGGAATGGAATTCTTAACGTGCGATGGATGAGAAGACGAATATAACAAGTAATTATGCAAGTCTGTAGGTTTGTAATACACTCAGTTAAATCCATCATTCTTAAAAACTTTAAATTACTTCAAAACGATCCAGAGACAAGCACTATCTTTTCGCAGCCTCCGCTCATTTCATTCAAACGCGACAAAAACTTAGGCAATTTTTTGGTCAGAAGTTCTTTTCAGACTAATGAGCAACCAGGCACTTTTAAATGCGCTCGTGCACGATGCAAAACGTGTCCTTTCATTCACAACACTGATAAAATATCGGGACCTAAACGATCCATTAAGATCACCGATCAGTTCACGTGCACCTCCGCTAATGTAATCTATTGCATAACTTGCACTTATTGCAAAAAGATATACATCGGCGAAACAGGCAGAAGACTAGGTGATCGATTCCGAGAACACCTTCGAGACGTGGAAAGGAATGACAAGGACACATCGAAACCAGTCGCTAGACATTTTAATTTACCTAATCATTCTAAGCAACATATGGCAATCTGCGGTCTTTCCTTGCACTTAGTGGCACGGAAAGCCGTAAAAATCTTGAACAAAAGCTCATCTTTCAAACCGGCAGTCTAAATCCCACAGGGATCAATGAACGCTTTTCATTCCACTAATTTATTCATGTTTTTCTCGTTGCCATGCACCCACCAATAACGTAGCTCCATTTTCTGCCTTTAAAAGCACACACAATCCACAATTCCTCTATTCGCTCCGACGAAGGGCTAACGCTCGAAACGTCAGCTTTTGTAATCATTACGGTGGCCAATTTACCATTTCAACTTTGTTGATATATCCAAATTATTTCGTTACTCCCACCGACGCAGCCCCAAACAGTTTCTTTCGAAACTATCAGCCTTTATTCATGTGATAATTAGTCCAATAATTGGGCATGTTTGGACAATGAGAAAAAGTTTGACGTTTTTCAAAAGCCCAGGATATTTTTCGTATGAAGCTTCAAGATGTAAGTATTGGTTTCGTTTCTCTTTGACGGTTTCAGGAAAAGGAATCTGTCTTTTTCCTTTGAGTCCTTTGGACTTTGGGTAGTCTAAATGACTTACTTAATATGAAACTCTTAATTATAAATTTTAGTGACCGCGTCTTTCTTGGTCTCGGTATTGAGTTAATCAAGAGTTAGCCGCCAAAACTTTAAATAAGTTCGGTCTTAGAATTAAACACAACCACGCGAAATCAATTATTCGTGTTCGGTAAATCTAACTAAGTGTTTGTGGAATATTCAGTCTCGGGCTACCAAGTCGAACTGGGGAAAGTAAGAAAGAAAAGCGGATCTAGAGTTTTTCTACGTTGTGAATCTCCTTTGCTAAATATTGAACGAACGAAACGAAACCAGGTGTGATGAATTTAACTCTTCCACTGGATATTATGTTTATCGCACTACACTTGTAAATATCTTGTTGGAACAGAGGTTAACACATATCACTAGCGTCACATTTATACTCGGTACACTTGCCATGAAATTGGATCAAGATTTTTCCCAGAATATCTTAAGATTCATATTTAGTAATTCACCTGTCCATCCTATGTTTGATCACTAAACGTTAAAATCTATTTGCTGAAGTGGAGGTCAATACCCCCCATTTTCAACGTTATTGAAGTGAATGATGGTTGTGGTTTATTCTCCCTCATACGTGGACACTCCATTGACACTTAGCATCGAAACTTGTCTTAAATTTGCAAACTAACAAAAATATGACCTTTGACACAGCAACAGAACAGTTTTATCAAATCTCCATTTGTCTGCGGGATTGCAAGCTGTCATTTGATATTGACGTTCATTTGACATTAACCAGAGTCCGACATAAAATCTGTAACGTCACGTTATGGCCACGTTCGTCATGGTCTATTTTCCTTTTGTTTCTTCAGTAAGTGGACATCTACGCTATTTCTCTTTCGTGTCTGACCTTTGGAATAATCCTCGTAGGCGGACAGCACTACTAATGGACACATTTCCGAGGATGTCTGCTTACGACAGCGTTGACTGTACATCAATTCAAGTGCAATTCTCTTTGGTACGTGTTAATGGTAAGTCAGGCAGAAGACTGGGCTCGATCGACGGTTTCCGTTTGGCGTTTCGTCCCATAAAGTATACAACGGGTGTTCCTTAAATGTTTCTTTCGATTAATTTCGAAAAGGGAATACATAAAAAATTTTGGTTTGTGAAAGGATAATGGATCTTTATCCTACTAGTGTTCTTCGATGGTTCATAGCCACGCTTTTATTCTGTTCCACTATACAGAACACAGGTAATGTATATACAGTCGAGAATATTGAGATGTTTTGGTTTCGATTTGAGATAAAGCTCTACAATAATTCGACAGACCTAAACACATCCCTAAATTTTCTGACGAATGAACTTCGAAATTTTTAAAGTTAAAGTGTGATGTGTTAAAATGTAGTTTAATGGTTTCTGTTTTCCTTCTTCAGTGTCATTCAGAATCAGCAGAACACCTCCTTACAATGCTACTATTGTGGTTATAGGAGAGAACAGCGCACGAGTCAAACTTGAGTGGCTGTATTCTGATGTACCAAATGAGTATTTCGTCCAAATTTGGAGAAGAAAACCCGGTGAAGATCTTAAACAAATAGCATCAAGCATGAATGGGAATGCGTTCGATCCGAGTTCCACGAGTGAGTTCGAGGCCTTACTCCCTGCAACACTAATACTGAAAAACGTACAGAGAAATGAGGAATACACCTACGCTATTATTCTGCTGGATTCTAATGCAGTTGAGAAAGCGCGAGATATAGTTACTATTGATGTGGTTGGTAAGTAATGCTGTTTCATGAGTTGCTTTGATACACTTTGTCCCGTAATTCATTTCTTGTGATTTGGTTACTGCGTACGCCACTAACGTAATTGTGTCTAATTATATCGTGCCCTTTTCAGAAAGGTCACAATGTAATCTTTATTCAACAGCTATCTTTCTCTTTGAGTAAAACGAAGCAATATTATTTGAAATTCCATTGCAGTGTGCGGATGTTATAATGCACCCAGCGACTCAAATTAATATATAGATTCAGCTAAGCCCAAAAGCGGAGTTTCTGCCACTCACTCTAATAGAGTTCCTCACTGGCTGTTCAAGGGTTTAATTTATTCTAGGGAATTTAGGGACTCTACCGTCTTAAAAGCACGGTTTTCATTGAACCCAGTTACAGCTGTTTCTTCGTCTCGTTGCTTTCAGCAGCAACTGATGGAGTCATTATTTCATGTAATACCAGGAAGGACTGGAATTCTGATCGTTGTGTTACATTTGAGTTTTCTACCGCTTTAATCGCTGATGAAAATGATAATCCGACCAGCACCAAGGTTATGCAAATCTGTTGTGACGGTGGTATCGATGTTATCAATACATGCGCGATTTTGTTCATGCTTCCGCACTAATTCACCTAAAGAAGGACCTCTTGATAATCTACAGCGCAATTTTGTTGCATTATAAAAAGTGTTCAACCAGGTGTTGCGTCAGTAAAACTTCAGTCTATACAGTTGTTTAATGACGGAAGACAATGGCGACTAATGCGTCGTTTAAGAATAGTAAGGGGTATTCTTTGTCTCCAATTCATACTATTTACGCGGATTTTAGCGACTCAAGAAATCACCATTGCTATGAGAATCTACCAAGCTTTAGTGATTGTTTGTTACTCTACATGATGTTATAATACATGTAAGGGATATGTCACGCCATTATTATGTGCCCTGAAGCCTTCCATTTTGCTACTCATGTGTTGAATTGATTTTGTTCCCCACTGTTATTAACAAATAGCAATGCGCGTGGCGAAAATCACTCTCCAAGAAGAAAATGTAACCTGAAGGCAATATTCTAAATGAGCAAGAAGCGAGAACAAACTCTCACGTGCATTGTCCGCAAATCTGGCTTCTTACAGAGTCAGCCGTTGTCTTCAAAAATATAAGCAACCTAAACGGTTTAGAATAAACAGAAAGGACGTGACCAGCATGTGAAAAACGGTAAACAAACCAACTTCAGGGTCCAGAATTTGTATCTAGCATACGACAAACTTACCGACTCTTTTGCTCGGTAAACATCCATATATCCGAATCAAACATCCAATGTCAAGAGAACGATAATCGACAGCCAACTAACTTCAGAATGGCGCGCGATTACGATTTTTTTAAACCAGATACTCTGACCCGATTATGAAGTGACAGGAAAACTGATAGAGCCGCAACTCACATAGTACTAGGATCTACTAGGCCCACAATACGTAAACGGTTACTACACAAACCCTTGAATGAGATATCTACGCTCATATTCCATTCACTGTAACTTAATAAGAGCTATCTTACGAGCAATAATTCTATAATCGAATTCATACCACATTGCGTCAATCGTTGCTCATACAAATGGGAATGTTCCAGATCGGTACTATTTAAGGGTGTGACGTTTTTAAAGGACACGATATCGGTCTAACAAGGGTAGGTGATGTCGTTCTCTGTTCATTTATCTTTCGCCGCTGCGCACGAGTGTTAATAGTAACATACCTTTTCCACTTTTACAGCATTTACAAATCCATGTGTGTGTGATACGTCCGTAACTTTGTACTAACAATATGATTGAAACAAATTTCAAATTCACGAGGAAACCTTTTAAAGACAAGTTTCGGTAGACTAATACCATCATCCGCTAAATGCCTTCCACCGCTGACTTTTATGGAGCGTTTTTAGTGTCAAAATTCAAAACCTCGTGTCAGACTTGCTATTTTTCTATTCAAACTTCTTGTTTGACAATTCGGATACGCTATTTGTTTACTAAAACATCCATTGTTTCAATTCAAAGCAATATTTCTTCGATTCAGTCATGCTGCTTTTCTATTCAAACGTGCAATCCTTCGTTTTAAAAATGTTTTTCTACTACCCAAACATTCAGTCGTCTAATTCAAACATGCTATTGTGCATTTCAAATTTTCAATCTCGCAATTCAAATAGTCAGTTTCGCAAGTAAAAATGCTATCCTTCTATTCCAATATGCAATTCTTTACAGCAAACCTGCTACTCGTCAATTCAAATACACTATTCGCCAGTTAAAATAGGCTTTTTGTCGACAGAAACACGCCATCCTTCATTTTGAAACAATCGTTTAGCAATTCAAACACTCTACTCTTCAATTCAAAACGGCACTTCTTCCATTCCAACGCTTAATCTCTTAGGTCAGATCTGCTGTTCGACTATGGAGACATCCAGTTGTTTAATTTGGTAACCCTATTCATCACTTCAAATATTCGAAATCCTTTTCCAAACATTCAATTATTCAATGCGAACATGATACTCGTCATTTCCAATACGCAATCCTTCAATTCAAACCTTCAACGCAAACACGCTGTCCTTCCTCGTCACCTGGAAACTAGCCCCGCCACGCATGCGTATTAGGAAGAAAGGTGAAGGAAAAGAATACGACCCTTATAGCAGGAACGGTGAAACGATGGAACGGTAGATTGGCGGAAAATGATCCCAACTCCTAAAACATTGAGCGGCGGAAAATGGCCCCAAATCCTAAAACACGGAACGGATGTCATGGCATGTTGCGCGAATTTTTGGTCATAGACACGCAAGCGCTTGGCTCATTCATCCCTTCGACGATAAACGCGCGTGACCAAAATTAAGTGTTATCAATTTTTTTCTTTTGCTGAGTGGTAAGAATAATAATGAACTATTATACATGAAAGATAGCTGCGTTTTCGCGTTGTAAACCTTTTTGGTTACCTTTTGTTAAGCTAAATTTGCCATGAGTTTTAGTCGCGACATAAAAAGTCGCATAGCATGTCAAAACTAACTTGACATACCACTTTACAATAAACGATGGTAACTTACGTTTGCTGGTGACGTCTGTGTTGATTTAATGAAACAAAAATATCTCAAACGCTTGTAGATGTGAGAACATTACAGGCACGTTTTCAGGCGTCTCAAAATATAACAACGTTCAGCCCCAGCTCCAAACTTTGACTAGCGTTACGAGCCCTTCAATACGAGCGTTTCTTCATCCCCGAATAAGTTTTGGGCCTTGAGTAACACTAGGTGAAGATAGGTTTGCAGGGAGTCACGTCCGTGGGAATTTCACATGGCGTGAAAAGACAAAAGAAATTTAGCAAAACAAAGCCGTTAAGAAAAATTTGAAGAATTTCTTCGCGACTAGGTGTCCAAAACACCACCATCCTACTATCAAATTTACGGCTTACATATCAGCGGAAGATATATATTTTGTGGACAAAAATGAGGTTATTTCACTAATTCGTCTAGTTTGCCGTCTTTTAAAATGCAATAATGCTGGTTGGAGACCAGTATACTGGCAGGCTTTATATCACTGTGGACGATCATAAGGTCATGCAAATGTGCAAGTCGCCGCTTCGAGGGCGATCTTTTCTCGAAGTGAAAAATTCGCGTACAAAAAAAAAAAAAATGTACAAAATTCGCGCAACATGCCCTGACATCCGCTCCATGTTTTGGGAGTTGGGATCATTTTCCGCCAATCTACCGTTCCATCGTTCCACCGTTCCTGCTATAAGGGTCGTATTCTTTTTCTTCGCCTTTCTTCCCAATACGCATGCGTGGCCGGGCTAGTTTCCAGGTGACGACGAAGGACAGCGTGTTTGCGTTGAAGGTTTGAAGGTTTGAATTGAAGGATTGCGTATTGGAAATGACGAGTATCATGTTCGCATTGAATAATTGAATGTTTGGAAAAGGATTTCGAATATTTCAAGTGATGAATAGGGTTACCAAATTAAACAACTGGATGTCTCCATAAGCGTTGGAATGGAAGAATTGCCGTTTTGAATTGAAGAGTAGAGTGTTTGAATTGCAGAACGATTGTTTCAAAGTGAAGGATTGCGTGTTTCTGTCGACAAAAAGCCTATTTTGAACTGGCGAATAGTGTATTTGAATTGACGAGTAGCAGGCTTGCGGTAAAGAATTGCATATTGGAATAGAAGGATAGCATTTTTACTTGCGAAACTGACTATTTTGAATTGCGAGATTGAAAATTTGAAATGCACAATAGCATGTTTGAATTAGACGACTGAATGTCTGGGTAGTAGAAAAACATTTTTAAAACGAAGGATTGCACTTTTGAATCGAAAAACAGCAGGACTGAATCGAAGAAATATTGCTTTGAATTGAAACAATGGATGTTTCAGTGAACAAATAGCGTATCCGAATTGTCAAACAAGAAGTTTGAATAGAAAAATGGCAAGTCTGACACGAGATTTTGAATTTTGACACTAAAAACGCGCCATAGACTTTGTCACCTGAGCATTTGGCTGTTTCTGGTGTGGCTCGGGCTGTTGGTTATTATTAGCCTTCTTTTATCCACAACTGTGTTACGATACACACTAATATCCTTTATGATGACAAGGATGTCAGTTCTTTAGAACAGACGGTCGATGCTGAACTTAAAAATTTACACGACCGGCCAACGACGACAAGATTGAGTTTGAATACAGAAAAAACAAATCATGTAACTTTTCTCACTTGACAAAATAAAATCCTCTATCTTCCACAAAAAAGTATATCTGATAGTGAAACAACCAGAAGAGCCACTTTAGAGCATGAGAGTTACATAGGATATTAAGGTTTTTTGATTGGTGGAAATCTTTCTTGGAAAAACCACCACGTTGACTACCTTATCACAAAAAATAAGTAAGACCACAGGAATGATTGCTGAGCTGTGATACTCTGTTACATCATCTGTACTCATTAATTTCCCTAAATCCTTAATATGACCTTATACAACTTATAGACTCACTGCCTAAGGAAATGCGTCTGATAAATATCTTAGCCAAATTGTTGTCATTCAAAAGCGAGTATTATGTTTAATCTAGTTTAACGTTTAATCTATAGAAAAGAACATGCTACCCACTTTTGTAAACGCAAAACGGTCTACCTATTACCTTATTATATTATGAAGCTCTACGGATAATATTGCTCAATGTTTATAACGACGAGAGATTTGTGGTAACGGAATAAACAACTCCGCGTCATGTAAAAATAAATACAATTCACTTTAATTCCTCAAAGGCATAAACGACGTAGGTTCAAAGTAAAACAACAAACAATTACAAAAGTTACAGTAAACGATATAAATGACAAACAGCAGAGGACTATAAACACTTACATTGTTACGGCCACAAAAAGGACCAAGATTGATTATCGTATTGCGAAACTGCTAAGGCAAAAAATAAACAAAAGGAAAAGTACGGGTGAAAACCGCGACACGTTTAAACTGCGCTTAACGTAAAAACGGGAAAACAGGCGTATTAATGCTATATGTACATAGATAAATTATGCGAAGTAGCAACAAGGCCGCAATAAAACGACAAAAAAGCGTCAATGAAACAATAAATATAAACGTTCGCTAGTTACGGAGGGATAAGACTTAAAATAAACTTTAAACACGCAAAGAATCGAACACGAAAAAATGCTACACTTAGAATTTACAAACATCATCAAAGTTTTTATGAGAACGTTGAACATCCAGACGTTTACTACTCGTTCATTAATATCAAAACTCTTCAATGTTAAGTACTCTAGGATTAAACCAGGTCTTTTCGCCGGTGTGTTCGTGTCAAAACCTGGAATGAGATACCTGATGGCAAAGAAATATTTCAAAAAAAGGAATATTTTGTATGTTAAATATGCGAAACAAAATAAAGTGTTAAGTTTGCTAAGTTTATTTTTACGGCTCATGTCTAAGACATCTTCGATTCCCATTCCACATAACGTTTCTAGCCGCTCGTTCAAATCGAACTCGGACTCGCATTCGAGACACATGGTGATGTTAGGAGATAATTATGCGAGCTATAAGCCAGTGTTTATAAATTTCCTTGTTCCTATTGTCTTTCTCTTCAAAATCGCTTCAGTCACTTATTGCTGCAGTGACCTATGACTGACTGCATGGAGAAACATTCCACTATTGTCGTCTACTTGGAAAGTTTATTCGCTCAAGAATATGATGTAGTGACCCAGTTAGAGCTTGATTGTGGGCATTTTGATACAGAGGCCAGCGTACTTACTACATAGGCGCATGCTTCTCTAGATGAACATCCCACTATATGTATGGATGTATTATTAATAGACTAAGCGTTACCTTCCCCGACCATTTAGCGATATTCTGTTAAGATTCACAGGGCCTTTGGGGAGCAATTCCTTCGTGTACGTTGACAATCCATACACAAAGAATTCATCTTAAATTGTTATTTCCCAGTGCCTCCAGAAATATCTGATCTACCGGAAGCAAGCTCTTTACTTACCATTGGAGAAAACCACTTTCTGACCTGCAACGCATCTGGTGACCCTCTACCAAATATTACTTGGACAAAAGATGGTATTCCCGAGGACAAGTTTAAAGTAACAGGTTACCACCTTCATTTAAACAACGTGAATTTAGAGGATGTAGGATCATACATATGTACAGCTAGGAATGGATATGGAGATGATGCAACCGCTATCAGCATCGTTGGCATAAGATGTTAGTAGTCTGATCTCTACTTTCAAAGCTGTTTCTGTGATTACTACACGTTTTATAGTAGCAGATGCCACTTTATTTGAATTCATGCTGAAATTACACAACAACGTAATGACGTGGACTTACCACAACATTAAAAATACGTGTTCCTTTGTGTTTCCTCTGTTTCACTTGGAAGAACATTGAGAAGATTTCAAATCAGTAGTTTTAAATCAGACCCTGAATTCGTCTCAGTCCATCAAACCGCAAAAAAGAACTCGGCCAATATTCAGCCATCTTGACCTCACAGTTTGTCAATAACGGTGCTACTCGGTATAAAATAATTACTGTTAAACGAACAAGTGTTAATTTTTCTGATGTAATCATACTGTAGGTGATGATTGTGAAATTAGGATGGTGGGAGTAACATTAAAGAATGAAGTCTGGAGGTCAGCCTTGAATAACAGATCGGGAGTTGAGTTTAAAACTTTGGAGTCGAAGCTGTTATCGGAAGTAAGTATCCTGCAGCATCTAGTAGTTACATTTGGTGACCATATCTGGGCAAACAAGCTTTTTTGTTCATACTTCTCGTTATACCGTGGTAATTTAGAAATTTCTAAATTTTGAACGTAAAATAACCTTTATTATAATCCAACTACACCTAGACGAGTACAAATAACGCCATAGACGAGTACAAATATCACGCGGTATTTGTACTCGTCTATTGCAGAGTACTGGTTAAACAGGTTTTCTCGCATCGCGCAAGCAAAGAATTGGATTGTAGTTACCAAAAAAAAAACAAACAAACAAATGGCGGACAATTTGAATCATATTTCCGACGACGAAGAGTCAGAATGGCTGGCAAATATAGATCCAGGTTCATTAGATGAATCGAACGAAGAAAAACTGCTTGACGACCAGATAATTTCTTCATTCAATGAAGCAAATAGAAACAGCAACTCAACAACGCGCCAATTCCGTTCCGCTTCGCATACTTCTGTCACGCATTCCCCGTAAATACATATCCGCGAAATTCGCCCGCACTGAAATAACAGTTTGGCGTGTTGGATAATAAATAACTTATTAGACGTTTTGTTGTGTAGTATCGCTGAGTATTTTTACTCGTTATTTGTATTTTGACTCGCCCTACGGGCTCGTCAAAATACGGCACAACTAGTAAAATACTCAGCGATACTACACAACAAAACGTCTAATAAGATATATTTATTATCCAACTATACCTAGACGAGTACAAATAACGCCATAGACGAGTACGAATATCACGCGGTATTTGTACTTATCTATTGTAGCACCGGTTAAACAGGTTTTCTCGCATCGCGCAAGCGAAGAATTGGATTGTAGTTACGAAAAAAAAAAAAAATGGCGGACAATTTGAATCCTATTTCCGACGACGAAGAGTCAGAATGGCTGGCAAATATAGGTCCAAGTTCATTAGATGAATCGAACGAAGGAAAACAGCTTGACGACCAGAAAATTTCTTCATTTAAGGAAGAAAATAGAAACAACGACACAACAACGCGCAAATTCCGTTCCGCATCGCATACTTCTGTCACCCACTCCCCGTAAATAAATATCCACGAAATTCGCCCTCACCGAAATAACAGTTTCGCGTGTTGGATAATAAATAACTTATTAGACATTTTGTTGTATAGTATCGCTGAGTATTTTTACTCGTTATTTGTATTTTGACTCGCCCTACAGCGATGCTATACAACAAAACGTCTAATAAGATATATGTACCTCTCGTCCAGTACTGCCTGAACTGACTTAGCCTCCTTTTATTTGTTGCACCAACCTTTAAAAGACTAGCTGAAGAAATTGTTTTTCATGCCTCTGCTCTTCATTGAACATTGAGTGAGGAGTGTTCAGTTCTTGAGTTAATGGAATGTCGTGAACAACTGTGGTATGTCGGAACAGTGGTCACATAAGCATCCGGGAACTTTGAGAGTGGCGAGAGTTGTGTATTTTGTGTGTGTTACGTTAAACACGAAGGCGCGCCATAAAAGGAGCCTTAGGTCCCGCTAGACCATTTGTCAATCAACCGTCGTGTGATGTAGAACTCTTAGAGTCAAGTCAACTTGAGCTACAGCTACTCCAAAGCAGTGAACAGCAGGGGCATTCCTCAAAATTGTTTTATGTCTTCATCACAATACAAGAATTTTTGAGATTTGTATTTCCTTTCTCCAATGGAAACTGTCTTTAATTGTGGCGGTAAATTTGAGATCGAAGTAGGTGGTTCGCACGTTACCTCATGCCACCATGCTGGTGGAAGTAAACAATAGATATCTCATTAGCTCCTTTTGTTCGTCTACCAGCATTTAAATTTGACCCGCACACGTCAACGGTGAGTGACAAATGAGCCTAGGTCTTCCCAGGGAAGACTTCCTTATATAGTGCGCCTTCGTGTTTAAATTTGTGGTTTTGAAGCCTTTGTGGTGTACAACTCTACAAAAGCTCAGATGTGTGAGTTTGATTATAACTAAAAAGCATTCGTATGCTCTTGAAGTGCAATTATTTATCTGGAAAACCTATGGGGGCTTGTACACCTGATACTTTTCTGGCTTAAAATTCGATTCTGAGAGTTCTTTTGAATTTCTTGGATTAGAAAGTTAAGCAAAGTTAAGTGAGGAGAGATAATGGTTTCCACGGTTGAAAATTGATGCTTGTGCACTTAAGTGACAATTGTGTCCTAGGGTCATATATAGCATAAAGTTTGGTTGCTTGATTTGTGTCCAATTCTCAACTCATGTTTCATGAGAATTAGAGATCAGATCGTGATAGCCTGAATTTATTACAACGATAGATTGGGGGAGTAATTAAAGATAAGAAATTTGAGAACTTAAAACATCCAGGGCTCATCTTGCGAGGGAAGTGTTTTACAAGTTTTGATCCTACGAGCCAAAAATCATCGTCTCAGACGAGTGGATGAGTGCATAGTGTTTTTGCTCTGCGTACAAATTTGAATTGTGCATTTCAGCATTTGTTGTTGTATTCAGATTTCCTCTATCTTCACCAAAAATCCTGGAAAACAACTGTACACAGTGAGTCTCCTTAGTTTCAGGTAAATGTCAAGCTAAGACTGCTCAATGCATGCATATATTAGACTTTTTTTAATTTAAATGCCTTAAGGCCGACCAATCGCACGCATTATTTCACTTTATAATCTTGCAACATTGTTGCATGCAATGTGTTGAACACTTTTTGCCATCCTGGTGCAACAGGATGAAACATGTTGCAATATGTTAGATGGTGTTGGATGAAGTTCGAAAGTGGTCATATTTTTGTTGTAACATTTTTTGATATTGCAAGATGTTTCACGCATTTGAGAGGCTGTTTCACAACATCTCTCATTACAACATAACCAAAGTAAAGCGCTCGCTCTGATTGGTCAATTCAGCGTCCCCCATTTGCCCATGGGTGTAAGCTGCTGACGTGAGCTAATGCAAAGACTAGTTTTCCGCCCGCTTGTTTTTTCCGGTCATGTAAGATTTGTTAAATGAAAGGAAATTCTCGCTACAATGTATCAATGTTATGTTATAAAACAAATGGTAAACGCCACAGTGTACACTATTGAGTTACAGATGCACTTGGGAGGTTTGCTAAGCACTCAAGAAGCTATAGTCGCTCTCGGCTATCGCCTCGCGCGACTCTTACGCTTCTTTCGTGCTTAGCAACCTCCCGCGTGCATCCATAACTCAATAGTGTACGCTGTGGTGTTTACCATTGGTTAAACATTATCCAGCAATGTTGCAACATGTTGCGTTCAGGTTGCGTACGTTTGACTGGGCGTCAAAACTTAATTGTCATCTTTGGAGCATTAAATTTGCATCTTGCAATCCTTTGATATTGCAGGATTTAGTTACAGTCAACTATTGATAAATATGTATACAAACATCTTGAGATATTCATCGCGTTTAGTTTTGAAAAATTGATGTTGAGGAGGATGATGTGTATGGTCAAGATGAAAATTCGTTGACCGGTTTCTGTTACGAAAAGAGCTTTGATAAGCAAGTATTTTCTTTTCTTATAGTAGAACTGATAGTTCAGCTGCTATTGCTGTATTAAGGCTGAAGTTCACAGACCCTTTAAAACCACTGGAAGATGAAATCTTAAAAGGAAAGCTTGGGTCACTCACAGTTGGCCGTGAGCTCGAACTCCCTTCAGCTACCGGGAAACCAAGTGGGTTACTTATATACAAGTATCTCAAGGATATTAAGCGCCACGCGAAGATACTAATTTTATCTTCTAGTTTTGATAACAACTATCCCTTGCTCGCTCCGTTCGCTCATGAGAGACAATATCAATGGTAGATGATACATTCATATCAAGAACTGCACATTGATATAACGTCCTGTTTACTATACAGTTATTATTTACGTACGTTGGTGTCAGACATCTCAGTCTCTGAATGAGGGGATCTTTTGCACATTTAAAAAGCTCGAAGAAATCTTCTTCCACCTCTGACATAAAAAATGAAACAAGCTCTCGTGCGACGAACGTTTTCCGCCAATTCAAACTTGTGAATGTCCTCAAATCGAGAGAAAGTGACTCGTGGTCAAAAGTGATCACGATAGTTACGATGACGACAATGTGAAGATATCTTGTAATCACAAGAGAAATTCTGGTATTTCACCAATATGTCACTATTACTCCTGCATGTTACTTTCTCTTTAACACGACAACACTTGTTTAGATTCCTGTAAACTGACTACTTTTTCCATCAGTACCATTAACAAAGAGTACCGTAAAGGTGTAAGATAATCTCATTAATTCTGTTCTCTTTCTAAGATAGATGTACCTTAACCATCACAGTTTGCTTTATCCCGAAGTTACCATTATTTCGAGAAATTCTGATCTTGTAGTTGAATATTTTGTTTCCCTTTTACCATGCAAGTGACTCATATATATCCCAATGATTACTTGCTCTTTTCCAGCTTTTCCCTGTACAAACGCTGCAACCACAGGTAAGAGACAATAAATAAACTGTTAGTCGAAATTCAATCTTACTTGAGTGATACTCTGTCCAAACGTTTGCACATTATTTTATTTCTTAATGTTATGTTTTATTTCTTTTGCTACTTTTTGCAACACGTGAATTAATGCTTAAATATTTCGTGTTCTTTTCCAGCTGTTCCCCTGACAAGAAGTACGGCCTCAGGTAAGAGCCAATCGCTCTATATCAATTTTACTTGAATGCAAAAATTTACAAAGGCCTTAGGAAATATAGGCTGTAAAGGTCTTTAGACCCCCTTATCTTCAATCAAAAACTAAAGCATGCTAAGCGAAGTAGCCGATGAGTTACGAACTGTTTTTTTGTTTGTTAGTATTGAGTTTATGATTTCAAAATAACAGTCCATCCCCAATATGTGTGCATCAAGGGTGCCTGATGAAAACTGGGTCGGACAAAGGAAAAAAGAGGCTAACAATTAAACTTCGCAGAAGTGAATAATGAATAATGTGTAATTGATTTAATTTTGCGTAAAGAAGTTTGTTTTCTAAGCCCAACTGAATTATAGGTCAACAGACTCGTACATGCTCGGGCAACTGCACGCGACCGTTCACCTTCTGTTAAGCTTTGTTCTTGAAAAGAAAGTCACTATCAACGTCCACCCGCAAAAGAAACATTTTAGGCATGAAATTGTACGTTTTATGTATATACAATGCTTGAAAATGGCTTGAATGAGGAGTTGAGGACTTCAGTAAAATTTTATGCCTCTACTTTCTCTTGACGTTTTGGCGAGTATTATTTTTTTTTAATGTAATGATACTGCACACGAATACCTATTAGTCTTTGAATTGTGGACTACCAAGTAAATTTTTGTTATCACGTACTAAGTTGAGTATTCATTCATGGGTTTCATGATATCAAGTGTATAAATTTCGGCATCAGAAGTGTAAGAAGTCGGAAATGAGAGGCGAAGGTCTAAAATAGATTTGCTGAATTAAAAGTTCATTCCACACTAAGATCAAATATTTATCCTGGCACTCAAAAACAGAATTTAAAAAAATGCTGAATAGAATCGCAAAAAAAAAAGGTGGGTTTATCCCTAGCTCCTCTCGATGTGTCCATGATAAACACCTCTCTATATACCATTCATTTCAGCCATATAATGTCAGCTGGGTATGTATGTTTACACACTTGCAGGTTTTCCTAAAGTTACAAATCAAAGTGAGGATCGGAAAAAACACCAAAATATGCTTCGAAATCATGCCATTTACTTGACAATCATTTTTCTTCTTGTGGTGATTATCATTGGGTTAGTGCTTGTCATTTGGAGAGGGAGGAATAAGCAAGGTGAGATATCAGATCTGATTTGCTCTTTACTCCTACCGTAATCTCTGTTGATTGGCATGAAATCCAATATTGAAAGAGTCTTAGACAAAACTGTTCAAAAAATTGAATTTGAAAGGGTTTCCAGCCGGCTCTGAGGATGCAGAAGGAAATTACGTCTTGGATTACCCTCACTGCTCTTCCGGTTTCTTGATTTTTGAGTTTGGAAACAAGTTTAGTTGCAATGTCAGCTTGTGGTCTTTTTTAAAATAATCTCTGTCAAGAAGAGTAACATTTCCATTGCTCAACTAAAGATTCTTGAAATCTGAGATATTCAAAAATTAGAATCATGATAGGTAGAATGACCCCATGAGGTTAGACTTGCGCAGCATTTATCGTAAGCTACGAAAACCATGTAGTCCCACATCAGAGAGTGTCCTCCAATCTGTTTCGACGTTTCGTTGCAGCAGTTTGTTTATGAACTGAGTTTCGTTTTTATTCGAAGTCAAGTTCTGCTTTTGGGATCAGCTTCTTCGTTGGTAGTAAATATGTTGTTTTATCCTACAGGATTTGCAGGTGCATTAAAGCAAACAAGGTACGTAAAAGGTAGTGTTAAGTCAATTTGGGGTCTTTCTCACAACAAGCCAAATATATTTCTCTTTCATTAAAGCGCTTTCAAAGCAATGTTGCCTCGCTTATCAGTTATTGAATTCCTCAAGATAAACAGACAGTCACTGCCTACAAAAGAACGACTGAAGGGAGGAGTAGCCTGTGTCAGCTAGAATTCCTGAATTACTTTTATCACACGAAGATCAGTGAGTCACTCTATCGCTTTGACTAAACTTGGCTACAACAGATTCTTCCAATAATCTCCTTTCGATATGTTAAAACTCAGTTTTCGTTGCCAAATCTTAGAGGACTCAAACAAAGGAAGCCAAATGCTGAACAAGTTTGTTCATGAGGAATTTCAATGTATCAGAAGATTGTAGTTGCGGTTTCTCCTTGTTTTCATTCTTGAACATATAATTTCACTAGGTTTGTGC
Source organism: Stylophora pistillata (assembly GCF_964205215.1). Classification (NCBI taxonomy): domain Eukaryota; kingdom Metazoa; phylum Cnidaria; class Anthozoa; order Scleractinia; family Pocilloporidae; genus Stylophora; species Stylophora pistillata. The sequence goes on along the minus strand of NC_142525.1, from coordinate 17,475,386 downwards.
CTGTCCCGTGTCGTTTAATCGCCTCCTAGCTTCGGGCTTTAGTTTGGACTTACTGTATCATCTAGTTCTTTCTGAAATTTGGATGGTACACTATTGTCCATACAAAATTACGGCATCTTAAACTGCAGAAGTGAAAAATTTATGCACTTCCTTTGTGACCCTCATTTTCATAAGCAGCAAAAATTGAGATTTGCCTCTCTTTACCAGGTATTTTCATGTTTACGTTTTAGTAATCTGAAGTATCATTGCCGAGAAGACCAGATTGATATCCAGGTGATGAAATTCAACACTGCGTTAATCTTCTTTTCATGCTACATGCAACTATAATTCGAAATTTAATGTGACACATGAGGGCACCATTGAACTCTTTCTTGACTAATACTTAGTTCATTATATTTATCAGTTACTGCCATAAACAAACTATTTAGTACAGTAGTGTTTAATTAAAAAAAGAACTTGTGTACTGGTGTGAGCCCTGATGACCAGCACATCCACCCGACTGACCTATGGTTTCAGTCAAACCATCCGTGAAAGTCGTTTTTCTTTCAAGAAAACAGCCTATTAGTCCACTGAGTGGATGTGTGACTAAATCAAAAATAGTTTGTGCTGATTGATTTGCAATGTATTTAGAAATTATTTGTTTGAAATGACTTACGGCAAAAATTCATTTTAGAAGACACTTTATGAAAAATGTTCGCTTCCCGAAACAGATGATGCCTAAGCAATATTTGCAACATCTTTCAGGGTCAAGAACCACAATCAGAGCTTCAGTTGATAGGATGTACAAATACGCAGAGATTTGCTTTTAAAAGATAAGCGTCATAAGCAGTTTGCCATTTTTGCAGCGACATCGCTCCTCCAAACATGATACGATTGAGATCATATTGCAATCTTTCAGGTTGAAGAAACACCAATGGAAGTTCAGCTCACAGAATGTACAAATGTTCAGGGATATTTGCTGTCAGATTATGATCAGTCTCCCTCTTTGCAGTCAGCAAACACACTTCACGAGCAAACTCTGGTTTCCTCGGACTATATGCCGCTTGATCAATCAACAAAACTTCGTAACTGGGAAATAAGACGGGAACAAGTACACATTATAAAAATGATTGGAAAGGGTGCTTTCTCCCAGGTTGCAAAGGCAATAGCTTTTTTAAATACCAATGGAACAGAAGAACAGATAACTGTAGCAGTAAAAATGCTAAAAAGTACGTGATTTAGTAAGATGACACGGGGATATGGGTGGTTGATGTTTGCTCTGATGAATTGCCAAATTTCGCCGGTGAAAAATATAGCGAAGGTAGGGAAAGATATTTTTCGTCTTGTCATTCGGGCGTGGAACAAAGAAAAAAAGGCGCACGAGTTTCTTTGAGGAATCTCAGAGTCTCTTTACAGAGACTCTGTAAAGACCAACATCGTAACGTCCTTGCTCAGCATAGAGCCTCTGTGGTCCAGTGGTAGAGCATTGGAGCGCGGAATTGGATGGTCTGAGGGTCGATTCCTCATGAAGACTCAAAATTTTTCCTTTGTGCCACACTCGCGGCGAAACGGTAAACGTCTTTCTCTATTTCTTCAGCCTTCTTAATATATACATATCCAAGGTGCTCGTCTTGTAGGGCATCTTGAAGCACGGCTATTGTCAGCGATTCGTTTCTTCCAATACGCTATCTGATGTTGCCACTGAAGTTGTTTCATTCATAACAGGCAATTTTATAACAAAGGAAAAAGTTACTTAGTGGAGCAACTTCATGAGCTATTGAACGCACAGCTGCAATTAAATTAATTGAAAAAAAAAGGTTTTAAAGTTTCTTTCTATAGTTATTTGTGGCAAATGGTAAACATGGAAAATTTTTTGGTCCTTCTGTAATAGAAAATGCTCCTGAATCAGACAGAAGGGATCTCCTGTCAGAACTTGAGGTAATGAAGATACTAAAGCCTCATCCTCATGTCATCAAACTAATGGGATGCGTCACCAACTCTGGTAAGAAAACTGAATCTTCAAGAATAAGTTTATATTCTAAAAGATGAATAAAAAAAATGTAGATTATATGTCCCCTTTGTAGATCCTTTACTTGTTCTGATTGAGTACATTCCTTACGGTGATCTGTTGGGTTACCTAAGAAAGAGTCGCGGTCTGAATGACACATATTTTAAAGACCCGGATGTTAAACCTGAGACGAACCTTACCGCGGAACAACTGGTGCGATTTTCCTGCCAAATTGCTGATGGAATGAGGTACCTCTCGTCCAACAAGGTGGGTAAAGAATTTTGTAGGTTCTGCGTCTATAAAGGTTACCATAGTCTCGCTTATTCTTTTCATTTGCTTTGCCCGAACTCTTTCCCCTCATATCCGAACTTCCTGTTTTAAAAGATTTTATAGACGTGGAGAGCCGAATATTCAAGTGGCACCCCCACAATGTGCCAGTAAATGAATTTGGGATGAATTGTGGTGTGGACATTGTGGAGACATTTATTAACATAGGTTCCGGCACCAAGCCTGGAGTGCTCGGTCAATAAGATGATATAATTTCAATTTGTTTTGTTTCATCTTTCAATAACAAGCCAGCTCCAACTCAGTTTTTGATTCTTTTTAATCAATTATAAGTAAGTAACCCTCTAGTTTCCGCTCAGATCATCCATCGTGACTTGGCGGCCAGAAATGTTCTTGTTGGAGAAGGAGAAGAGTGTAAGGTGACAGACTTTGGAATGGCCAGGAACGTTCACCAGGATGATATCTACACCATACACAGTGGGGTGAGAAAGGTTCTTAAAAACCTCTATGAATTGAAAAGAGCACAGGAAATACATATTATAAGTTTAATTAGCCAATACATTGTTATAAAGTTTGTTAAAAATGGTTTCCACTTATTTTGCGTAGCCTAAAATAAATGTTATTGTGAGGTACCAATTGCTAAACACCTAGACTAAAATTCTTCTTTAGAGTTCCTCTTTGATTCTATGGTTATAGATTATCATTTTTCTGTAACTCTCAAGTAACCATGCACTGTATTCCTTTTTAGGGTCGTCTACCAGCGAAGTGGACAGCATACGAAGGGCTACTTTACGGGACATACACGACCCAAAGTGACGTGTAAATATTCTCTCAGGGAGATTTTGTATCACATGGACGAAACTTTCTCTGATGCAACTTCTGGCAGCTATATGTGACCACAGCCGCACATTAGAGTGGTTGACACATTAGTTCTAATTACCTGTTGTGTGTTTCACAATAGGACACGCTTGGGGGAACTAGTGTGATTGAAATAAATGTTGATTTGGGACTCCACAAAATATATTAGGCCTCACTCACTCACTTTGTATCGAGATGTATTCATAGCCATTTTTTTTTTATATATTTACAAAATAAATGTACAAATATTTTATAGAGGCGATGAATATCAGAAAGCAGGCTTTGCTGAAATTACATTAATCTCACAAATCTGTTTTTACATCCAGATGGAGTTTTGGTGTTGTTCTTTATGAGATATTTACTGTAGGTTGGTGCTCCTCTGTCTTCTCTTCTTTTCTATTTTTTTTTTCTTTTGCAGAGTACTATAGACTGCTACAACAATGAAAAAATTATTTTGTTCTCTTTCTCTTGGCTAGATTTCAACTTTACATTCCAGCATATTGGTACCACATACACCAATTTTGAAATAGTTTTTTTTTGTCGTGATCTCTTCTCTAGAAGCGTTGCCTTTACCAGAACACAATGTATTTTCCTGTCGAGTTACATTGAGGGAGCTGGATCAAGAAGAGAAAGTGATGGCATTTACTTAGGAGTTAACTCGAAAGTAAGATTACTCTCTCTTTTTCTCGATCCAGCCTTCTTAAGAAACTCGTCTGGAACGTAGACCGATAAATACAGTCCCTCAAACGAAAAATTGCGAGAGTAACAGTTCGAATTATTGTCTGAAACTGATTGTGTCGAAATAATTGATAAGCTACATTTTGCGAAAGAGGAACTCGGCCTTAAGAGAGAACGAGAACAAAATTTTTTCATTGCAGTGGTCCTTAAATTTGGGGCGTTGCCCTGGAATCGCGACTTGAAATTATTTATTTATGATTTTTCCAGGTGGATCACCGTACCCAGAGATTAATGGCCGAGAAATTGCAGGCAAACTTCAGAAGGGATACCGTATGCCAAAACCAAAACATGTTGATGAACAACTGTAAGCTCTTTATTTTGTCTTTTTTCGATATTTTCAGATTCTTTTTTCCATTTTGTTGACACATTTAAACAACTGTGAAAAACGCCCAAGAGTGGACACCTCTAATAGGGAAAACTACGTCTTATTTCCTGCGATCAGATAACCCGACAGTTCCAACTTCTTATGGAACACTTTAATTAGCCTAGATGGTGTCTGTTTACCACAGGTCGGTCGATAAAGTGAAGCTTTACTTAGTCACCATTGCATCTAATGTTATCGCCTGAGTATTTGATGTTACGTGTGGCAAGTCTTTTAATATATCCAATGCCGACCAAGATATAAGAGAAGAAATCAGCTGACGAGTTTGAGATACTCAATGAAGGAAAAAATCTGCATCATTGATTCTTAATTGCCAAAGTATTTCCTGAGGTTATTTTTTCTTACGATGTTAGTTACTGTGTTGTTGATATAACTGAGATATCTCCAGTTACCAGATCATGTTCCAGTGTTGGGAAGAGAAACCAAACAACCGACCGACATTCTCCCAACTTGAAGACACCTTGAAAAAATTGATGCAAAACATGAACGTAAGTCTGTTCCATATGTAATAACATGCCAAACTTCTCTCTTTAAGTTACTGATAGTGCTTTAGGGTCAAAGAAAGTTACTTATTTCATGCTTTCCTTTGTCAGTTACGTCAAATGCCATTTCATTCCCACTTAAATAACATAATAAGCCACATGTTAATGTTGAATAACTTTATTGAAGTCTTCTTTTCTTTTCTTTTAGACTTACGTGAATTTGAAGGAATACGATAACAATTTGTACGCGAATGTTGACGACCTATTTGAGTAACAGGATAGGAAATCGTCTAATTGTATAAAGGAAAGATAGTTAGAGGGGATGCGTCTAAAAACAGGGCTCGTAAAAAAATCAGTCCAGTTGTGGAGACATATCCATAAGTACATTTAAAGTATTTTTAATGTATGGTTAACTTGGTCCTGAGGACACTCGCTTGGCAATAGAAGTACACATAATTTGGGGTCCTGAAATGGCCTTCGCTTGAGGTACGAAGGAAGTTTATCTGCTTAGTGCAGACTTACAAGATTATTTTCGGACACTGTGACATAGATCCTCATATGTTTTTTTGATTTTAATGTATTGGCGAAAACGCGTAGGAACCATAATTGTAAGATAAGACCTAAAGAGACACGTACAAATTACTTTAAATTTTCATTTTTCAATCGCTACATAACAGACTGGAAAATTATACCACTGAACATTATGTATGCACGTTTGTTAAGCAGTTTTAAGTCCTATCCTTTATGCGTCATTTGCGTGTATCCATTATGATCATTTGCGTCAATTTTAAATCAGGAGAAACTCGTGAGTGATCAGTATCCAATTTAATTAGCTTAGCTTTGGGCCTTATTTAAATTGTACTTCTTAATTTTTAGTGTCAATTATAGTATGCAATTTAATTAGGTTAGTTTTGAGCCGCATTTAAATTTTACTTCTTAAATTTTAGTACGCTTAATTTTGGAGAATATTCTTTGGACGGGAATTTAGTCTCCCCCAATTATTCTCCAGTCATGCACTCTTTGTATTTTCTGTAATTTTATTTACCTGTATTAGCATGACAAAGTATTATTAAATTTAAACTTTTAAATAATGCAATTCGCAATTTTTTTTCTTTCTGTTTCGCATCTCCGATACAAACGTGGACCTATCCTACCTACACGATGTAGTTTCGTAATAGAAGTCGATAGCTTCCCACAAGTGTTCCCAACCAGATAAAGTCTAATCTGCGTTTAAACTCCACGACATTGCCAGCCTCATTTCGACATAGAAGTAGCACTCCGGTTTGTAAGGTGTCCTGTATGGGCAAAGTAACCAAGATATCGACAGCTTTACCTGGTACACAGCAGTGTGCTACAAAAATGCAGACTGGCCTCGACACATGAAACAAGGAGTGCATTCACTTAAGTGTTTAGGGGATACGTTAGTCTCGCGAGTTACCTTAGGTGAGACCTGATTGTGAACTCAATCATTAAGTACAATATGTTACACTTTATTATGGCTCCCCTATACGAGGCTATTCTGTTCTAATATACAATGATAGCAACTATACAATAATAAACTGCAATGGGTCAAAAAATATTTACATATGTTGCGAAAAAAAATATTTACATGAGTTCATATAAAGGTTGAAAGATGTGTTTCGATCAAGCGACTTTCCTTTCTAAACTTGAAATACTCTTTATGTTCCGAATGTTTTCTGGGAGTAGGTTGTATTTTATGCCCCGCGAAAGGCGAAAGAGAGTTGACCAGTTGATAATCTGCGTTTACGCAGATTTAAATGTGACATATTTCTAGTGTTGCGTCCCGACACACTAAATCTGTCATGAAATAGATCGCAAAGATAAGGTGGTACCTGCTTTGCTCTACACTTATTGGCCATAGTAAGGATATCTAATAAAAGTTTTTGACAGACGCCTAGCCAACCAAGGAATTTGCGCGCAGCAGAGACATGATCAAATTTAGAGCTCAGAAATGTTTTTGCTGAAGGTATTACCCCGTACGGTAGAACAATAGAAAAGCCTTCTGAAAATAAGAGCATTTATAATCAAAGTAAGAGTTTTGTTGTCCAAAATATGTTTAATTCTATTGATAAGACGTAGATTATACAGACTGCTCGAGGACAGTTTAGATACGTGGTCGTCAAAGGTTACAGCAGAGTCGATCCAGACCCCCAAGTCTTTTACAACAGGAGAGGGTTTGTTATCTCGATAGAACGACATGAAGAAGAGATCAGTCTCGCGTTATTTGTGGTACGCCAACTCAGAAATATTATAAGACGTCTATGTAAGTATCGATTGATTAAATTATGGTTTTAGTTTTGCCTTTCCTTGAAGAATAAAGGACCGTGAACTGAGTGAATAGCCTTCACTATCGACTGATTCTTACATGAGACCTGTTTCTTTTACTGCACACCAGCCTGACAGTTGATCATCAGTCCTAAAATTTAGCATCTTTTGACAGTGAAAACGGTTAAAAGTTTGTAAAAGTCTAGGATGTTTTTTTTTTAATAGACAACTGGAAACAGAAAACTTTAAGATGTCGGGGTTCGTTTCGTTTCTCTTTCTCGGTTTTAAAATGAGGTCGTCGATTTCCTCTGAGTCCTTTTGATGGTCTAAATAACTTTCTTGTTATAAGATACTTTGCTAGAAATTTTATCGTAAAGAATTTCTTTAGATTAACTTGAATGAATAATATACACTGAGAAGCTGAATAGACAAATCAGTCAATATTTCCAATTGGGAAGACAGGTATGAAAATCCTACTGCGAATATAAAATTACCTAGAAAATTATGAAACAGAGAAATGAGATAAACGAAATAAAAAGTAAATTTGAATTAAGATAATTTTACAAGTTATCTTTTCTTTTCTTCGACCATTTCTTATTATGGAATTAGCCTTCATCCACACACATACGCACACACACACACACACACACACACACACACACACACACACACACACACTTTCTGTTCTCACTTTTGATAAAAGTTGGAGGACAAACGGTAACCTCGCAATTTGAATGTCTACCACAGGAGTATCTTCTCGTGTTTAAGTCTTTCTGCAGCTCACATTGTCAAGAGTAAGTCTCTTGATCCAATCTTATTATGATATTTGAACTTTGCCTCCAAGAATAACGGCGTCCTACTTGGTTTCGGCATTGAGCCAGTCTAGAGTTAGCCACTGAAGGAAATAAATCAGTTCGGTCTGAATTCAACACAACCACGTGAACTGAAATATATTAAGTTTGGTTTACCAGTTTCCCAAAGTAAGATGTGAGGTTTTAGCTGATTAAATAAAATAAATAAGCTTGTTAAATTCCAGTGGAAACCGGCTGCTTATCTTGATACGAGTAAGCAAGACAGTTGTAACAAAACATTTATAAAACTTTCATAGAAACGTTTTCGGCTACAACAGAATTCGAAAGGGTCTAAAAAGTTATACTCAGACAATTCTTTGGCCCAAGCTCAGTGAAAATTTTTGAATGATCTCCTCGATTTCTTCTCTGGCATTATTCGATAAGACTCACTTCGCCTCCGGTGTAATTGTTAAATGTGCCGACTGGTGATCCGAAGTTACGCGTAAAATAGAAAATCTCGCCGTGCGATTCTCATTTAACAATGATAGACGAGATCTTTTGTACGATCGACTATCCAAATAATTTTCAGCAGGTGAAATGATTTTTTAGACCTGAAACTCCTTGTTTAGAGAATTAAGTTCTGAGTCACGGTGCTAAACCGCCAAATGACGTCAAACCATATATTGGTCTGGGTGGGGAGGGGGTGTGCTACCCTATATACAATGACGCCACAAAAATTATGGTTTCTTGAGTTGATTCGGCCTAAATATGTGTGTAATTCAGGTGTGATTTTCGAGGAGCCAAGAGAACGCGAGGATGTCATTTTCTGTGAACAGCTACTCAAAATAAGTAAAAGAGAATGAGAAGGAACCACAATGTATGTATTTTTAAGTGAATTCTACCAACTCTTGACTTTGACAGTTTTGCCGAAGCCTAGCTAATTATAACCTGGCAGCAACACTAATGGAATCTGATATTCTGTGGCTAAAACGATGTTTTGGTGGTATACAATATAAAATAATGGGACATTATTTTACTATTCCATGTCTTTAAATGGGTTTAGATTTAGAAATAATGACTGAACACGACTGACATGCCTGGAGAATCGGGCCGCGTCATCCCTGCCAAAGAGTCCGGGGAGTACCGTCCCGTGAATGTGAATAAAGGTTTGAAAAGCCATTGTTTTTTCTCCTGATATATTAAACCGAACCTTTCACTCCTATGCTTCCGTCTAGTCCATTATCTAATGCCCATGTAAAGACTGAAAAACGTAGATGTTTAGCTTTGTTGTCAAGTCTTTCCGCGGTTTTATTGCTTCGTTGCCTCACAATTATTTATAAAATGTATTTTTTTTTAACACAGTTTCGTGGCTTTATTTTTTATTTATTATTTTTTTGGGGGGAGGGAGGATGTCGTTTAAGTCATTGGTTCAGTGTCACAGAGTATAGCATTTATTTTTCTCGATAGAAGTTGGTTGAAGAAGCCGCTGCAATGTTGTTTGATTGAAAAACACAAAAAGTATTTTGATACTATCAAGCGGGACAAAAGGAAGCAAGGGGGTTCGAGGACTTAATCTCTTTTAATTTGTCTCTTTACTTCAATTCCCTTTTCCACTCATGACTGACCTGAAGGGACCTCTACCAGGAGCCCATGGACTCTGGCTTCTACTAACCGTCCTTCACGGTAGTCGAGAACATGCGACAAACGGGAAATCGTTTTTTTTTTCTTTCAAGTGATCGGCTACCCAGAAAAAAAGGTGATAGGCTTCACCTCAAGCAGCCATCATCGCTGGATCTTGAGGTACAGACAGTTACAGACAATTTTGTTGGAGTCGGACTTAGACTCCTGAAGCACCATAATCCGGCGGAAGACTGGGCTCGATTTAAGGTTTCCGCTTGGCGTTGGCGTCCAATCCTATGATATCATTCATCAAAAATACAACGGACGTGACTCGAATGTTTCTTCAGGTGAATGTTAAGAAAGGGAAAGTCGAAGTCAATTTATACTGGTAAAAGTATGATGGATATTTTTCGCAGTAGCGTTTTTCGAGTGGCTTTAGCCACGCTTTTGCTCTGTTCAACAATTCAGAAGTCAGGTAATGTACATAGAGTTGAGAAAATGGAGATGTTAGACTCGTTTGATATTTGAGAATGGAGATGTTAGACTCGTTTGATATTTGAGATTAAGCTCTAAACTGCTGTAAAATAATCCGACGTACTTAAACACATCCTTGAATTTTCTCATAGACGAACTTCTTCGTTTAAGTTACGTGTGATGTGTTGGTTTTTTTTTTCTTCTACAGAGTCATTCAGAATCACCAAAACACCTTCCAACCCTACTGTTGTGGTATTAGAAGGACCCAGCAAACAAATCGAACTTGAGTGGCAGTTTTCTGATGCACCGAATTCACTGTACTTTGTTCAGTTATGGAGACAGAAGCCTGATGAAGTCAATAAACAACTAGCAATAAGCAATAAAGGAAACGCGTTCAGCTATCCGAATGGCCAAAACCTCAACGAATTCGAGGCTTTCCTTCCTGCAAGACTAGTATTGAAGAATGTGAAGAGAGATGAGGAATATACCTACTCTATTCATCTGTTGGATTCTACCACGAAAGTGGTTGGACAAGACAGTGTTACTCTTGATGTGGTTGGTAAGTGATGCTTTTTCATGAGTTGCTTCGATACGCTTTATCCTTTCATACCTTTCTCGCCCATACGTACGCCACTGTACTAACTTAATCGTACTGTGTCAAACGGTATCGTGTTCACTTCAGAGAGATCGTGACGTAAACTACGAAAGTTGTCTTCTTTGCGTGAAATGATTTTTTATTATTTGAACATTGTTGTAGAGAACGATAGGCGTGTTTTATAAATGCACTCAGTTACTCATACTCAAATTACTCTACCGTCTTGTGACACGGTTTCGATTGAACGCAGTTGCACTCAAACATTTCGAACGGCTTCTTACTTTTCAGCCGCGATCGATTTTGTCATTCTTTCATGTGATACTAGGAATGACTGGAATTCTAGGAATTGATCGTCATGGTACATTTTAGTTTTCTTTCGCTTTAAGTTGTTTTTCTCAGATGAAAATTGATAATTCAGCAAACACTTGGGTTGCGAAAATGTACATTGTGTAGCCAATATACGCTGAAAGCAAACGTGCATGACTTTGTTCTTGCTTTTGCATCAATGTACGGGGACAAAAACTTCTTGATAACCCTTCGCGTGATTTTGATTCTACAATGTTCACTAACCTATTGTTTCAGATCCACACTTTCGACAGAGAACGAGTATAAATGACTCTCGAAATCGTCTTTGCTAAAAATTAACCCACCTCCATTTGTCAGTTTTGCACGAGTCATATCGCGTTGAATATTTTCGTCAGAACGGCTCATTTACTGCTTTCCACATTCAAGTGTTAATCAGTTTGCAAGTTCATAAAAATCACAAGCTCTAAACTATCTTGGTAGTTTCACATTGCTCACTCGGAGGTGCACAACCGTTAACTTGGAAATTTGAAACTCTTTTGTTTATTGAAATCAGTGTTTTTCACGATATAGTAAGTTTATTTATTCACATTGTCATTAACCCATAATAACCCACACAGCCTTACTCAGGGTGCTGCGTGAAACACTTTCATTAATGAAGAGATTAGTAACTACATAGTTCCATCCATCTCTCACTAATCATTTCAATAAGTGTACGTATGTATCAGTCTTAATAACTGTTAACACTACTATTAATTGTTGTTATTATTAAAAATTATTTTCCTCAGCAGTCGGGAGATGACAAATCTTTGTCTCCCCATTTTGTTCACAACATTCTCTTAACAGACACATTGGCTTTGAAGTTGCAATTTCTTAGAAATATCTTTACAACATGTTTTATAATCTAATAAGTGAGATAATTTCCATGCAATTAAAATGCATAATCTTAAATTGTTATTTCCCAGTGCCTCCAAAAATAACTGTCACACCAGAACCAAAGCCATCACTCACCATTGGAGAAAACTACACTCTGACCTGCAATGCATCTGGTGACCCCTTCCCAAACATAACTTGGACAAAAGATGGTACACCAGCAGAAGAATTTAATGTGACAGGTTACAAGCTTCATTTCATCAATGTGGAGTTGAAGGATGTAGGATCATACAGATGTACAGCCAGTAATGGATATGGAGATGATGCTACCAGTGTCAGCATAGCTAGCATAAGATGTAAGTAGTCTTTCCCATATCATCAAAGTCTTTCTTCTGATTACAACAATGCAATTATTAAGTTTTTTACTCTATGTACATGTACTGCTATAGAAACAACTCTACTTGTATTTTTAAGAATAATTATTTTCTTCACAAAAGTACCTTTTCCCTAATAGCCTGCATTCATTTCAAAATCTGACTAAAAAATTTTGCGAAAATAAAAGAGAAAGCAATGGACTTAATTTGATGTAAAAATAAAGTAGAAAAAGTAGCACTATTGTATACTTCTTTTATTCTCTCTTTTATACTATAGGTAATGATTGTGAAATAAAGACAGTTGGAATAACATTACAGAGGGAATCTTGGAAGTCAGCCTTGAGTAACAAAGAGTCAGTGGAGTACAAAACATTGCGGGCAAATGTGTTATCAGAAGTAAGTATTTTGCCAGAGTGAGTACAATGGGTGACCATAGCTAGGGCAGGAAACTTTCTTTTTAATACACTTGTCCCTTTGGACAAGTGTAGTGTGTATTTTACTTGTCTGGACCACAAAACTACTTGTCCCAAAAAATCGCCAGCAGCAATTTAGGGTTTCAAAAATCCTTCTTTTATTTCAACCATGCCCCAGTTAAGTGGAACTCAATGGCGACGCTTTGTGAAGAAGTCAAATACACAACTTGCACAAAAAGAAAAGAAAGTTTATTTCCAAGGCACTTAGTTGTAAAATACGGGGGAAATGATTTCTTATTTTCCCAAAGTCAGGCAATGTTAGAGCTCTACAACTTTACTTGTCCAATCGGACAACTTCGATCATCTTTTTCCTTGCCCGAATGGAAAAGTTACATGTCTCGGATGTTCGGACGGGCCAAGTTTCCTGCCCTGATAGCAGGTCAAGAAACTTGTTTTTACATTTACCAGAACATGTTTTGGTTTTGTCAAACAGGGCTGGGGTTGTAAGTAAATTTTTAATGTTTGGATACAGATACAACTATCTTGTAATTTCTCTTGTCCAGTACTGTTTGGGCTGACAGAGCCTCCTTTTAATTCAATTAAGATTGTGGCCAAATACAAACCTTTGTAGGAATAATTGGAAAAATTACTTTTGAGTTGTAATTCTGAACCAGGGTCACAAAGAATGGACCTTTGGGTATTTTGATTAATATCTCAGCTCCCATTTGCATGCATTGATATTTCGAGATCGGATTCTAATAGGTTTGAATTCATTCCAAATTTATAAAGGCTGATAGTTTCTAAAGAAACTGTTTGGGGCTGCATCGGTGGGGGTAACGAAATAATTTGAATATATCAACAAAGTTGAAATGGTAAATTGGCCACCGTAACGGTTACGATTATAAAAGCTGACGTTTCGAGCGATAGCCCTTCGTCGGAGCGAATAGAGGAATTGTGGGTAGTGTGTACTTTTAAAGGCAGAAAATGGAGCTACGTTATTGTTTTTCCAAATTTAGTCTGGGGAAGTGAATCATTTAAACATGGCCCTAAATTTTATTCGGCACCAATGGTGGTGTGTACTTGAAATATAATAGTGTAAATTTGGTAAAATTGAAGATGAGCTCCCCAAAATATCTGTTAGCCAACTGTTGGCCGACTGTTCACCAACAGATGACCAACAGCTCACTGACAGTTCACCAACAGTTGGCCGACATAATGAAAACAAAGTGAAGGAGAAGCAAGCAAAAAATTGCCATCAGACAAGCAGACCAATGATATTTGGTGTTTTGCATACATGTAAAAGTATACTTTCTAATAATTTGTGCATTTGGGCATGTTTGTTCCAAGTAAAATAAATCAACTTTGTTCCTTTTGTTTAAGATCTCCAAGGTTTATGCAAAAAATCCTGAAAAACAACTGTACAGTGTGGCTCTTCTTGATTTCAGGTAATTGTTAATTTGAGAGTGCTCAGTGTATGCATGTTTTAACTTTTTTTGTTTGAAAGAAGAATGGAGAATTAAAGGAGCATCACACATCAGTACTCTTTGGTCATTTAGCAATTAAGAAAAGTATTAACCATTTGTTGTTGTGCAAACAGTGTTGATCTGCAAGTTTGTTTTTTTTACTAATAGATCTGGTAGTGTTGTTGCTAGAGTACAGATGAAGTTTGGAAAATCTGTTACTGACCCTTTAAAACCACTGGAAGATGGAATCAAAGATGGAAACCTTGGGGCATTCAGAGTTAACCGTGAACTTGATTTGAATCCAAGTAGGGCACGTTCTACCCGACAAGTAGACTCTGTTTTGTTGTGTATGGGAAGTTACAAACTTACATAGTCTTTGTAACCAGTATGTTTAAGATTACCTCTTGTTAAAGTGATGTTGCAGTACTTGTACTTCTCAAGTCAGAGTAAACCTCTTTATTTTCTTTATCCTTGCTTGTAAACAGCTGTCTGAATTGTAAAACTTTGTAGCAAGTGTTACAGTGTAGTCAGAGGAAATTTTTTTCCTATCAAAATCAGCTGTGTCTGTATTCTCTCAGTATTGTATGGATAGTTTACAACATGGATAAGTGATCATTGTTCCTTTATTAATACTGTACGTGTACAGTGTAAACTAGCAATTGCCTTGCAGGGGCCATGTTCTGATGCTTTTAATTAGTTATTTCTGGGTAAAAAAATACAGAAGAATCTTTTACTGATTGATCAGAAGTGTAAGGCTGGTGATATCAGTCCTGTTGGACATCTACATGTAGCTTCTGCCCATTTGTAGTTGAAGCCTTCATTTTGTTTGTTTGTTTTTTTTTTTTTTTTGTAAAGGTACTCTGGTGAGACCACCCACAGAAGTCTTAAGTATTCTAATGCTGTTTTGTATTGGATTGTGTACAATGTACATGTATGGCAAAATTGTGTCAGTTTTGATAAGATAAAATGTTTTCTCTACAGCTACTCTACCACCTACCTCCTTTTCCTCAACAACATCAGAGGAACCACAAACACCTGCAGCTGATGCTCGTTCCAGTGGATTGTCACAACTCACATTGTGGGGTATCATTGGGGGAAGCATTGCATTTGTTCTTGTAGTCGTCATTGTTATTGTAGTGTCTTGTATTTGCTGCAGGAAGAAAGGTGGTGCTTCAAAAGGTAAGCAAAACAATTTATTTTTTTACTGACAAAAATCTATAATGTAGAAGGCAGTTAAATTTTGAATCAACCTTAAGCCACACCAGGCACCCATATATTGCATATTCTCTTCCTTCATCTCAACTTGCCACTACTGTTACAACATGTACATGTAGGGATCACATGATTGATCTATTGATTTTACAACTTTTTCTTTTATGCATTCAAGGTGGTAGGAACTACAGTGAAGCTGATGGTTACCGCATGTAAGTACAGTGCAGTGTATTGTTTTGTCACTTGGCAGCAGTAGCTGGTGAGTGCAGCTGCTTATTTTGTTGTGTTCCTAGATTAGACGCTCACCATACAAGGAATGTAAATGGGTACCTGCCAAGTGCTAGGGGAACTCGACAACATTTTGTGTTTTAATTTTTTTTTTTGAATGAATGTTGTGCCCTATTTCTTTGGCTTATTGTTTAACACTGACCTAATGTAATGGTGAATTTTCTGATATTAGGAACAAGCAGCCCCCTTCAGGACTAGGCACAGCCAGTCCAGCATATGTTGAGGCCAGGCAGTATGCATCAGTTTCTGCCCCAATGAGACAGGTACTAATTTTGTGAAATGACATAACTGCTTTGTGCATTTCCCATACCAATATTATCAACACCTATATATCATTTATGTATTAAATGTCAGAGTTTACTATACTAAAGTAAATTCCCAGTTATGGGTTGTGTACCCCAGTATCAACACAGTAACCCTGCAAATGTCTCTTTACTTATACCACGAATGTAATCAATTGTGGAATGGGCACAAATTTTTGTACTGCAGTCACACCACTTTTTTCTTGCCATGTTATTGTTTGTGCTTGTGATATGTTGTAATTCCTCTATGTTACTAAGAAGCAAGCACCAAATGTTTCTCACCATGCAGTTTTTGTTTATCTATGCCGTTATTATGATAGTGTCCCCTACATATTCCACAATGCCTTGAATTATCTTTCCCTGTTGACAGCATGAGGGGCTTTTCCTGAATCAATATGTACAGTACTTTGTACATTACCCTTTGTTATAATTATTGTATACAGTCAGGGCTCAACACTATCTTTTTAACTTTCTAGCCAAGTGGCTCGGGACAGTTTAGATGTTACAACATACTATTTCGGTTTGTTGACTAGCCAAACTGGCAAGTGGAAATCGAAAACCACTAGCAGAAACTGAATTTCTACTAGTCTGTGGCTTGTAGGCTACCATTAGTGTCAAGTCCTTTTCCTCCTCTGAGAATTGATCAAGTCATTGTTTAATACCAAGAAAGAATTAAACATGACAATTCACTGAGCTCATTTAAGAGAAAATGATGATTTTCCTTTCTGGTGAACTCCTACCTAAAAAATAAAAAAAAAATGAGAAAGTAAAACAAAAAAAGTATGACATTGTGTGCTGTAAGGATTTGTAATGCAGTACCATGGAATGACCTTAAAGTTGAATTACAATGAAGTGATGAATATCACAAACGTCCTATCTACGATAATGAAGACGACTTTTTTTTTAAGTTCAAAAACGTTTTGTAATACATCAAGGAAAGTTATAGAGCCAAGGGGCCTTTCTCAAAAGTCGTGGTAACTTAATGGGACCAAAGCCATGTTTTAAAATCATAATTTAAAGGATAGGAAAGTAGGTTCTGGCACCCAAATCAGTCCTTTTTCTTTCTTTAATAGCTGATAGTTTTATGGTACCATTTTCAAAACTTTTGAAATTCCCATCTTGAATTATAACAGAACAGCTTTATGGGCCTGTCAAGTTACCAGGACTTTCAAGAAATGGGCCCCTGATCCTGTAAGCTTTTACAAAGTAATGGAGATTTATAGGTAGAATTTTCTTATATAGGATAAAGATGATTTTTTTACTTGGTATTTAACAATTATTCGCTGAAGGCGAGGTGAATATCATCAAATAATCCCCTCGACTTCGTCTCAGGGATTATTCGACAATATTCACCGAACCTGAGACAAATAATTGTTTTAGTATAATTTCAGAGCTGAACAACAGAGAAATTTCTAAAATCATAACATTTTAGTAACATTTATTAACATTTATTAACATTTTTAACATTTTATATAAACGGAGCGGTTTATATAGCGTCATATAAGGAACCACTCGACCAATCAGATTGCTGGAAACTCTTTGTTCAGCTCTGAAATTATACTAAAAAGTAATAAATTATAATGATGGGATTATTTTGCTTCCTCTAGAATGAACAGCAAAAACCACTGAACTATATGGAGCCTTCCTTTGACAACTCACCAGCACCTGCCAAGCAGCCTCCCCCATACTCAGCCACAGAATACAGTGAGATGGCTCCCCAGAAAAGAGGACAGCAGGGAGGAGAGGGTGGTGGCTTTGAGTTGTGGTGCTAAGCTTTTGAATGAGTGGGGTATGCAGGGTTCTCAGCATTCTGATCATTTCCATGCCTGTACAACAGCTCCTGGTAATACAAAGAGTACTGCTTTTGTAATAACCAGTACAATTTGTATTATCAGGTCAGGGAAGACTTTGATATGCATTTTACTGCTGCTGACAAAACCTGGGTGAAGTTTGAAATTTACTGAGAACCTTAAATGTACCTTTTACTTTCTGAAGGAGGAGCTTTTCTCTTGGACCAGTTTTATTTCTTTGTTTCTCATTTTGGCATGAAGTATGTGTACGTATCTTTTTCTAAGTATGTATATGGGTAGCTTTTATACAAATTCTAGGTAAGTTAAAGTTCCTTAATCAGTTAGAAGCACCTCAACTTCTTTTCCTCAAAATACCAAAGTTCAGAAACAGCTTTTTTGTATTTTGTGTCCTTTGCATAGCGTTATCATTATGATTATGTCATCTTGTGCACAGATTGCCAAAGATTTTGTCACTGATGTCTGCTATTTATTTTTCCTCAATTTGATTGACATCTGCTATCATTCGTCTTCCTTTCACATTACACAGTAGCTTAGGAAATAATTGTGAAATTGCTTTCAAAATTGATTGAACGTTCTAATCTAGAATTATTAGCCATGAACAACTGTAAATTTTAATTTTTTGCCAATCAAAGGAAGATATGGATGTTCAATAGTTTTTACTGATCAGTTGAAAAAATCCCAAGTCTTACAATTGTATATCAGAGTATATTTTCAGTTGTGCGTGACTGGATCTCGTGTCTGGTATAGATTTTGAACCTGACATTGTAGGTCTCTTTTGTGCACCTATGAGCACCACTTTTGATTGACAAAATGTAAGTACATACCCATAGAACAGAATATTAAGTGATATAAACTTACTGCAAGCACTTGCATCTACATACACAACATTTGTAATAAATGTCGCAGTGAAAGGAGAAGAGTCCTGATTCAGATAAAAATTTTGGCAAATAATATTGAGGATGCACGATATTGTTTTATTAACACAGAACAGACCAAATATAGGTAGACATTCTCTTTAGTCCATATTTAAGCAGCTGAAGTAGCCATGTTTTTCAGCTTTTACATGTACAATTTTTTCAGCTGAACTGGACCGTATGAGGGAATTTTCTCAGCTTGAAATATTGTGGTTTTTTAGCTAGTACGTGTACGAGGAATGCTTTTTATGATTTAGAATATGTTATATAGTTTTAGTAGCTGGATGTGTATGTTTAACTTTTGAAACCGTGAGATTCAGTTCTTAATAAGCACATCATTGTAATCACTGACATAAAAATATTGAATCAATTTAGAATTAGCGAACTTCACTAAATAAGGTTACTGACATGATAATGCGCTATTTTGAATTAAAAATCAACAGGCAGGAGTTATTGTGATAGCATTGAAACATTTCTCCTCAATGAGAAGATTTGCACGTGGAAAATATCACAAATGGGTCCTTCATGTCTCTCTCTGCAAAACATGGTGTCTAATGTTTTTTTAGTGACTTGGCAAGTGGTTGCATACAGCACATCTGTTTTTAAAACTTTTAATCACACCATGGCCTGTTCTTTGGTGTTGACGTAATAGCTTTTAATGGTTGTTTTTTCAGTTTTATTGATATATCAGTTCTCGGTGACAACATATGCAGTTTTTAGCCGAACAGGGTGTGCCACACCTCTCTTGAGGAGAGATACCCGCAGGAAATTGTTCTCCCAAACTTTTTTTGGACTTGTCGCGCAATGGTTCAGTTGAGCGTGTAGCACGAGTCTCTTCATCCACTTTTATTTTACTTAAAAGGCACCTAACTAGTTGAATTGTAACAAATATTTACCTTACGATAGCTGCGTGGTTAAAATACATGCATGGTCGACTGTCTAGTTTTGAATGATCATTTCATTATTTAACAAAGTTTAAATGATTTTCGTTTAATTCAGTAAGACGACGTATGATCTAGAGTTAACGATTTTATATTTAGTGAGGCTATTTTCCATGAGATGTACTTTTTGCTGATTTCACCCTTGTGCAGCCAGTTCATGATGGTCAGTGCCTTTACCAAGTACAATTTTAGCTTATCAGGCTTCTATGCCAGTTTATATCACTAGTCATATTTTCAAAAGTAAGCAATTGTTTATATAGTATTCTTATGGTTACTGTATATTCAAAAAACGTGCAATAAACTCTACTGTAGTAGTAATTTTGCTATTGTCAACTCACTTCCTTACAAGAGACTCTTTTCTTTTTAAGCAGTGGACCGTGCTTTCTCCGTTATCTTGAGTGGGTTATTTACCTCAATAATTCAACCCACTAGGGATGAAGCGAGATCACTAGAGAAGTTTGGAGATCACTCGCTACCCGCTCGCTTTAGTCCCATTCTCCCATCATCCTGCGAGGGCCATTACAACAGTAAACTGGTCGAAAGTGTGGGTACTCCCATTTATAAAATAAAATGTTAAGTGTTTCAATAGCTACGGATTTACTGGTGCAATGTGATGAAAGGTTTTTGACCAAACAGGGCGTTCGTAATATCTCGTCTATTTTATAGAAGGAAAATGAATATACAATTGAATTTTTGCATTAAATTTTCAAAGCAATGTCGCGACATTTTAAACTGTTTCACTGCATTTATGTCAAGTTGCTGGTATACCTGGAGACTCGAGGTGGGGGGGGGGGGGGGGATAAATAGTTACGCAAGAGGAAATTATACAAATGTAGTTTCGGTTCGATACAGAAGTCTACTTGATAGTTGAAGGTAAAATACAGCTGTTTTCTGGAAGTTTTCCCCTCTGTAGTCCGAACCCTTGTCCTTCAGTGTACATCTTTTGACCAAAAGATGCCTTCAAAGTTCGGCACATTGGTAATGTAGCTTAATCCCTCCATGATAAACTACTTTTGATTCCTAGATTGAGTTTCTACGTAAGCGAAGTGAGGTTTTTGCTACATAAACGGAAAGAAGACAATTTACCATTACGTGTCGCTTTTTGCACAGTGTTACTGTGTGAGAGGTCAACCACTGGTTTATCATTTCAGTTTTCCTTTTCCAAAACAGTATAGTATGTTTTTGAATTTAGATTCAAATCGTGTTAGATGTATTATTTATAGTTTCTCATGGCCTATGTACCTAGTGAGGTAACTGAAATGATAGTTTAGAGCATGTCTTCACTGCCACATCCATTATCAATTTTATTTCAAAACCTTCAGTCTTTTCTCTTCATAATTAAAAAAAGACCTGTAAGGGCACGGTAAAGAATCCTGCAATTTGGCTGGTTCATAGCGCGGTCCGTATTTTCCTATCTTTGCCTAAGGGTGCGACAACGTTTTCGCGGGTCGCTGAGTACATCCCTAGCTTCGTTGAATGTGTTGGTGAAGCCTGTTTCCTTAAATTACCTTATCGCTGTTTTCTCTTCTTTCTACTCGCTAAAAAATTGTTGGAGAATGCCAGTTGCCGTAATTGCAGCCCTAATGAAACGGGTTATTTGTGCAACAAGTTCTAAAGATGTTAGAAAAAAAATAAAAATGCTATTCACCAGCCTTGGTCCATTCCTATTAAGAAAAACTGTGCTTTGTGTTCTCGGCCTGCGGTCTCGACCTCAGGCACAGTTTTACCAATATGGAGTTTCCGGCTATAATAATCTTTTTTCGGGTAGAGATTTTCGCTGGCATTAATTCGATTATTCGACAAAATGAACAAAAATCTGTAACAGGACAGCTGTGGGTAATTAATCGCAAGTAAGGAAAAATCCCGCCATCCCAGGGTTTTGGTTAGTTGCAAGTACCAAAGTTGTGTTATTCATTTTAGCAAACAGAAAGACCGCGAGAGATAGAGATTATTCCATGGAAAGTGCGCACGAACGATTTTATTTGTAACATACCTCACGCAAAGCCCGCACTCTGATTGGTCAATTCAGTGTCTACTATTTGCCCACGGGTGTACGCTGCTGACGTGAGCAAATGTTTCCAGATGAGCATTTGTTTCGCAAGTAATTGTTTTTCGTGTTTAAAACAAATAATAAACACCAAAGCGTACACTACTACACTACTGAGTTATGAATGCACTTGGGAGGTTTGCTAAGCACTCAAAAAGCTATCTACTCGAGCGACTCTTGCGCTCCTTTCGTGCTTAGCAACTTCCCGTGTGCATCATAACTCCATAGCGTATGCTGTTTTGTTTACCATTTGGGATCCGGGATTTAGCATATTTGAAGGCCGGGAACCGAGAAGTCGGAAAAAGAACAGTGCGAGATGCGGGATTGTTCGTATGAACGGGAAATGGGAATCTGCGATTTTGAGGGGTGGGATACGGGAAATGATCAATAAAACGAACCGAGAACCGGCAAGTCCTTTAACGAGAATTTATACAGAAATTTATCTACGTGAAAGTTCAAAAAAGCCTTACCTCCTATGCAGTCGTTTCTAGGGGATCGTGTTTCCCTTCTCCCCACAAACGCGACTTAACCTGTCAAGTCGCATGGCACTAGACGCAGAGAAAATTCATTCGGTTCGGTGCATCACAAAGATGAACTTTGCACGGTGTTAGATTACGCAAGAAACTTTGGAAATACATCCGAATAAGGCTTACAGAGGACAACCCACTGGGTAAGGTATTAGTTTACAAATCCAAAGTCTTGACATCCTGTACCAGAAAGTGCCATGATCCTGTTGGCCATACCGGTATCAAACCGTTACCACCTGTACCAACGGCACCATAGAGCGTACAGAAGATGAGGGACTGGGCGTAAACATTTGGTGTAGCAGTGCTTCAACTCTCTGTCAGACTGAAAAGAACGATGGCAAGAGCTGGACCTTTCCCGTGGTACCTCTATCAGACTGAAAAGAACGATGGGAAGAGCTGGACCTTTCCCGTGGTATCTCTATCAGACTGAAAAGAACGATGGGAAGAGCTGGACCTTTCCCGTGGTATCTCTATCAGACTGAAAAGAACGATGGGAAGAGCTGGACCTTTCCCGTCGTATCTCTATCAGAAAGAAACTCAGCCGGGTGAACCGGTCAGCCTAAAGCAAGCTGACTTTCGAGACGCAGCAAGAAGACAGCGTGCTACAAGACGAAGAGGAAGATGGGATATACGATTCCCTAGGCAGTGAAAAAGAATCAGATGAGTCATTTACGGACAACGAGCCCGCATGGGATGATGGTGACATGTTTAATCTGTTGAAAAACTCTGAACTCAAATGTTTGACTAAGTCAGCATTTGACTGTTGTTGATGAACTACTCACCCAGGAGTCCTCGATTCAGTACTAACATTTATTATAAAGATACTGACGAAATACCAGGATTTTTTACTTTTACCAAAAACTCATATCCTCATTGCGTGCAGTGAAAATCTTATTTTTATCTTTCACGTGTGAGGATATTAATGTCGCCGTGGTTACTAACACAATTATATTATTTTTTCATTAGAATTTTGAATTTTCGGAAAAGAAAATATAAAAATATAAAAATATAAGTATTTTTTTCTTTATTTCTCCGTTATAACTTTATATCCGAGTTTCATAACATTCTTGTGACAGGCCTTTTTGCGATGGGTGACCACTTTTAAAAGTTGCACTATTTTGCTGTTTCGAAAATGATTAAAAAGGTTATGTTTAATGTGGAAATTTCATCAGTATCTATAAAATAAACAGAACACTACATGGCCGCTTGGAGATACTAGTTTTATCTTCTCGTGTTGAAATTATCTCTCACTCGGTCGCTTCGCTCACTCGCAAGAGATACTTACAGCACTCGAAGAAAAAATTCGTATCCTCGCGCGGCTATGTAATATCCTCCATGTACTCCTCTGAGGAAAAGAACTCCGAGTGCTCCCGATAGGACCCCGAGTGCTCCCGATAGGACCTACGACCTTCCGATTATTACTTCGCATGCTCCACCACTGAGCTGTGGTCTATGGTGACAAACGTTCTACAAACTGTCAGGATAGCAATGTCGTTATGTGATGATGCAAATGAAGATGGTGAATTTGAAGCCTCCAATCCATTGTGGTACGTTTAATTGTTCATCCCTGTTTGAATAGGTTCCTCTTTGCTTCAATGGCCCACAATACAGCACGCATTATATATAGAAAAATGATCACGTTCATCCTGTAACTGTTGGATGGCTCACATAAAAATTACTAATGACTTGATGTTTAAACTACGAATATTTAATAGCGCTGAATTTAACGCCGAAGTAACATGTTGATAAATCAATTTTTGAATAGGCATTTAAAGGAGTGTTTCTGAAAAGAAACTCTTCACACAGTTGCGATTGTAAAACAGCGTGAATAAAAAAGAAAGGGATGTTTTGCTTCAGGACTGAGAGGGATTAAAAATGTATGGCTTTACTTAATCTTGTGAACTGAGTAAAGCAAGAAAGGAAATATGAAATTAATTATGCACGAGAAAATTATTTCTTGGCAAAGGATTGCATAGCGAGGCTTTGTTCCAGCCAGGTTCGACTGGAACTACTTATGCTGTTGTAACCCGTTAGACCACCTTGACGTTCATGATTCCAAATTTGAGGGTCAATGAAAGCCACAGTATGCAATAATATTGCACAAATAAGAGTCTTTATGCACACCCCTGAGCTTAACATGTTCCCTGTTTGCCCGGTTTGTTCGTGACATCCATATAAGGAAGTGCGTTAATTTGTGTTTTATAAGAACATCTGACTCAACGCATTTCAGACTATTTGACAAAGAACGGTATCACCTGGATCAATACAATAACCTAAAATTTTTAACACTCCAGAAAACCAGCGGAAAATTATAACAGTTATCATGTTTGCTGATTTAGAAGTCGTTTCAGGCCGTTGCACTTTAACTTACATGGATGGAGCATTTTTCATCGCTGTAAATTTCTTGTTAAGCGTGGTTGGAAGTGTCGGGAACATTCTGGTATGCCTAACTGTCCTGCTTACACCAAACTTGCGAGTTGTGTCAAGTTTCTGCATTGTAAATTTAGCTCAAGCCGATCTGATGGTCACCATGGTAGCTCAGCCATTAGCTATTTCGATATTCGTTGGTAAACTTGACGGAACATGTTACGTGAGAGCTGAATACGCTGCTCGCTTTATTGGAAACTTGTCATGCGCAGTTTCTGTTTTGACTTTGGCCACAATGAGTTTCGAGCGATGTTTCGTAATTCTGAAACCCATGAAATATAAAGCCACAATCACTCCAAGATTTCTGAAGTCCATTTTGGGTTTTTATTGGTTATTGGCCTGGATCGTTCCTTTCTTAGACGCATTTGTCGAGGATAAACTTGTGTACATATATTTCATTCTTATTGGCATGACTGTCTTGTATTCAGTTGTAATTGTGTGTTACTCAGTAATCTTTATAACTGTTCGAAAACGAAACGTCCTGAGGCAAAGAGAGCTTCAAGACCACCAAGCCGCAAGCGGCGGAGAAAAAGATAAAAAACTGGCAATAACTATTGCACTTGTCATAGGTTTCTTCACAATATGCTGGGCATCTTTTGGTTTTCACGTCGCGACTAACCCCCAAAAAAACTATGGTGTAAGTTACATAGCAACTGTTACGGCTAGTTTTGCAAACTCCGCCATAAATCCTATCATATACTTTTACCGAAACAGAGGATACCGCGATGCTTTGAGAAAAATTCTCTGTACGCGTTGTCGCAGAAACGTTGTTACACCGTTAGCGCCGCTGCAAAATATATCTGGCAATTCAACGCCCGCAAATATGAAAAGAGTAGTCCTCAGTGAAGTAATATGTAACAGGTGCTTTTGAAAGAAATTTGTCGCCGAAAATTTCTCAGTTTGTTTTCTTTTCCTGATGCGATGACGGCACCTCTCAAAATTAAGACTCATCATGGACACCTAATCTGATCCTTATGCACATTTTTTCCTGTTTCTAGCATCATGTTTGGTCTTTGTCATTTACGTACTTGATAGTCGAGCACTTTGGAAACCTGTAACAATTCTTGAGCAACGTTGGGTTGAGAAATGAATACATTCAAGACAAAGAACAGATACGTGCGTGCATTTAATACCAAGTCTGTCCGAGTTTCATGAGCTATTGGCTTTTCCAAAATTAATAAAAAACACCAACTACGTTTTAAAAATTGGCCAAGAATATAATGCTGCTTCTTGTCCATACCGGCATACATTTTTAATGCTCTGGGTTGGAGGCAATCTTACGTCTCAAGACCTACATTTAAAGGTCTTTTTTTTCTAACTTATGCAGAGCACCGTCCCAGCTGTTTCGCTCACAAAATATATTTATTTGTTTCTCTCATGTTAACTATGAGTCATGAGTCATGTTAACTAAATTAGTTTTTGTGTTCTTGCCCAATGTGTGGAGCGCTTACTGATTTGAGAGAATATCAGCTAACAGTTAAATATAATTTCTATGAATCTTTATTTGTCCTCTTCCTTCTTTGTAAAAATAATACATCGCCTGTTTAAATAACTAGAGCTTGACAACTTCTTTAAACAAACATTTGGTGGCTCAAGCAAGATAATTCCCCGCTGAGTAAATTGAAATGGATAAGCTTGCAGAGCAGGTGATTAGTTGCAACAATTATAAATTTAATACTTTGCTCCCCATTCGTCCCTTATAGAAAGCTCTGTTCCCACGTTTAATGTCTACGAATCTCACTATCGGCATCTGCAAGTATCCTCAAGTTTTAAAACAGACAAAGCGATAGAAAGCGTTTTATCCGAGAGAAGAAGGATTTCAGTTTAATTGAGTCAGCCGTAAAGAGGTTCTTTAACGTTGTATGTGAACTATTTTCAAGTCAGTAAATCAGTGATAAAGGATTTGAAATAATTCTAATTGTGTGTTTCTTTTAACTATGAATTTTTTCAATCTCTTCTTAGAAGTACGTTCCACTTAGAACTAAGAAGAATAGACATTCACTTTTTTCCGTGAAAACAACATAATGTGGGTGTTATTTGCAAGACCCAACAGCTAACTTCAAATGCACTTTTAAGGACAGATAATTCACTGCGGCGGCTCCTAAGACATCGAACGGTTTGCAGGACTATATTAGGAAAGAACGATTTTGATATGGTTCACAGACGCACTATTTTAAAGAGGCCTATAGCGACCTGTCTTAAGCTCTTATGGGTTTTCTATTTTCTACTCTTATTTTCTACTCTCTTTTATTTCGTACTTGTTATGAGTTATGCTGAATTACCTATTGTGAAGGAAACGTAACAAATGATTAAGCTTTAGTTTATAGAGAGCATGTAATATAACTATTGTTTTAGTCTTATTCGAGTGTTATGCGCATTTGGTCATAATTTTTAATATTAAAGTGCACAATCATAGCAATAAAGTATAAAGCATATATATATATATATATGGTAAATAACTGAAGGTCTCTGACCGAAACGTTTTTTATTAAAAGTTTTTATATATTTTACGTCAGAAGTTGTCCATCCTCGCAATTTTTTAAACTTTATATATATATATATATATATATATATACATATATAACAATAACATTCTTTTCCTTTGGTTGTACCGAGCGTAACTCCTGCGTGATAAGATAAGATAGACGAATGTTGAACAACTACATTGCTTATTGTTGCTAAACATTATTACTAACAATGAGTGTATTATCGCTAATGACGAGTTCGTTGTCGGGAAATACAATTTAGTACAGATATATATTTGCCTTCCCGAGCGGTGAGCTTCAGAAAAATTCTCATTACTGCGAGAAAGAAGAAACACATACCGTTCTGTCTTTAAAAGCAAAGGCTATGGTTTGAATGAACTTCTTCGGAGAGAGAGCTGGGAATTCGTTGCATCCTACCAAAAGCTTTAGAAAAGTCTGGAGAAAATCCAGTCACTGATCTTGATGAAGGAAATGTATCATTTGTTTAGGAAGAATTCATTGCAGGGGCGGATCCAGGATTTCAAAAGGGGGGATGGATGGCAGATGGCGGGTCGACCCGCCATCTTGGAAATTACCCACAAGACCCTGGGAACGAGGTTGCCATCAAACCTGAGCATCGACTGAGCACATGGGTTGGTAAGTGCGAACGTTTCCCTACAAATTTCGCAATAATGAGCCAATCAGAATCTTACTTCGCCTCACTAGGCGTTGTCAAATGGCTTCCTTGCGAACTTTTGCGCGAAAAGTGGCGGCAGACGATGAAACGTGGCGTAACAACAACCAGACATGAGCGAGAGCTAATTTTTCTTTCTTTCTTTATTTTCTATTTCAAATAAAGTGACATTTCGATTTTTTTTTTACTGAAAAATGGGGGGGTGGATATCCACCCTATCCACCCCCCCTGTATCCGCCCCTGCATTGCCTTCGCATCTTTTAGAACCTGCAATTTTTTGTATGCTATATTAAATGTTTAAAATAAGAACATTGCAGTCACAAAAGAGCTTGAGTGAACTGTATGATCAGCTGACAGACATTTGAGGCAGAGTTTATGCAGGAAAAAGTAATGAGAAGACTAGGAGATGTGACGGAATTCAGACAAAAGAAGACAAACGCTAAAAGAAGACAAAGCCAACTGATAGATGACAAAATCCGAGCAAACCCAACCTCCAAGACAATGAAGATATTCTTGCCTTGTCCACAGTCCTAAACTAGGGTTATGTCGCTCGAGATCCCGAGTTATTATGTGGTTAGTTTACATTCATGTCTTGATGAAAAATTGAGAGCCTTAGAAAGATAAACCCATAAAAAAAAAACAGTTTGAATGCAGTACAGCAAAAAAAAGGTCGTGGAATGATTAATTTTTCATTTGATAATGCAAATTAGATTTTGTAGTTCTTGGTTTGCTTTGAGGTCCCAGTATTATTAACGAGGTGATCCGTCTCTTGTGCACGATTGATTATTAACACCTTAGTCGGAAAACGTCTGGGACTCAATTCTTTAAAACTGCTCCTTGAAAAGATTGAAAAAAAAGTTTAGCAGGAAATCCAGTGAGTTGTAGACGGTAATTAAATGACTTTTTTCATTTTAAAAGCCTCTGTCGTGTTGTTTACCTTTTCCAACAGACCTGGCCCGCCGAATGGCAATCGGTGTCCCAATAAATATAATAAAAATGGCTGTTCCAACAGCTGCTAGCACTATCATCAACATAAGGATCGAAAGTCCTTCATTCGTTCTATTGTCTGTTCCTTGTCGCTTCTTTGTCCCTTGTATAGAAGACATAAAAGTAACTATAGACACCCTTAGTTTTTCCTCAGTGGAACTTTTAAGGGCTAATGCAAACAAAGAAATGAAATTTTTCAACTAATCAAAATTTCTGGTAAATTGTTTCGAAAATGAATTTGTCGTAATTCTTTCGTAATCAGAAACACTATGTCCAGCCGCATTTGTTGAGTACACTAGAACCAAGTAAGTTATGTTGGATTGGAGTCCTCTTATTGTGCAGTGATTGATAGCTATGTCGAAACAGTTAAAAACACGTACAGGGTTGTTCTGGTCGATCGCTTGAGCCATGTAACTCCTAACAAAGCTTTCCTCTGCTTGTGAAAGGACTTTCCATGAGACTCGGATGAAAAAACTTCTGCTTTCCTAACGGTTGGGACTGGATGAACTGGACTTGCTATCGATTGAGTAGATAACCAGGTCAATATAGGAAGTAGTACATGAAAAACTTTCCCTAGTAGTTTTTGAACAATACATTCTAATTACCCAACTGATCTACAAATTAACTGAGGTCACTCCCCCCGGAAAAAACTTCTGGTTTATCTTGGATAGGGAGACCAAGGTTTATTAGATGTGACATTTTGCAAACCTGAATCTTTTATTGCTTTTTGAATAGGGTAAGTTAATCGTCATCAAGCACTAAAGTCTAGATTAAAGAGCTATTGGTGAAGACTTCTCTGAACAGAAGAGATTCCCAGTGCTTAAGTGAAATTGATAGTGGTTGTGGCCAAAGACTTTTTTGAGCAAATAGGTTTTTGATCGCGTAGTTTGATCGTTTTGATGAGGATAAGTGTTTTCGGTGATAGAGAACGACTTTTCGACAACCACAACAAAAGTCAAGCCAGGAATTGTCTGACAGTCGAGCATCATATATCTGATTCGTTATCGGTCAGTTTTGTCGCGCTGAATGACGAGTTGAAATAAAACCTTAACTTTAAACGTGTTAGCTGCATTATTTCTTGAAATGTCTGAATTAGAATCTAATAGAATGAAAGAAATGCAGTTGCTCTAACGATCATCTGAACAATGATACCAGAACAGCTATTCGACTAAAGAGAAGTAAATACTGTCTAATACTCTCTCAATGGCTATGATGCTTTAGACACATTACTATTGAATATACTTGTACTTACACCAGATATTTACTGTAAAGGTTTTGGAGAAGTTTCCCAAGAAGTTACTTGCCGTGCAAAGGTAGACTCCAGCATGAGATTTCTGTGCATTTTTTATCAAAATCCGTTCGTCCCAACTGCCAAATGTTTGATTGGTACCCAACAATAGCCCATTTCCATGATGGCGTCATGTAACTACAACTACCAGAATGCCCTGTGTATTTTCATTCTTATCCAATTTTTTATTCATATTGAAGATTAGCATAATAACTGTGACCACTTCTTTCACAAAAGCAAAGTCGGAAAAGCATTCTGGTACTTGTAGTTATTACGCCATCATGCAAACGGCCTATTTCCCAGTAAAAGCTGGTTGAGGGTTTCCGTTACCATGACAACAGAGGGTGAGTTTATGACCTTCCTTAACATTGACGTTTGGCCCAGTAGTGTGTGTGATTGTCGGGGGGTCATCAACGTAATGAGCAAAAGAGTAATCGTACCTCATTTTATGAGAAAACAAATGTGACAAGGAAACTAAATACATTGTTAGATAATTAATCATCGAGAAATGACAAAAAAGCAGAGATAAAAGAAAAAAAATTCTCTCTGCTGCCTTCTACTCTACTGCCTTCTACTCTACCACTCTCTCTTGGTGTGTAGCTATGATCAGCGAAATTCCAGAAGGAAAGTTGATAGATAGTTTCATGATTTTTCCTCTACTTGTGAATACCATTTTTCTCTTGTTTTGCGCTTGGGGCTGTTTTTTAAAATCAAAGGAAAAATTCCGGTTTCTTCTACTTCTCATGATTTTCCAAGGAGAACAATTATCTTTTGCACCCTCAAGAATAAGTTTACTTACAAAATACGTTGAAAAACACAACGACTTTGGTGGGTACCGATGGTCCACTATTAGCCGAACACTGGTAATCTCCTGTGTAATTTTGCTGGACAGGCTTTATCAACAGGAGACCTCAGCGGTAAATTTTTCCCGTGGACAGGGATGTCCATGTAATGTTGTGTGGTGGGTTTCCTGTGGCGCTGGATTCAAAACGGGCAGCATTCCCTTCTGTCACGTTCAGCCCGAATGTGGAGTCACATGCACAGCTAGCTTTTCTGGTAAGTAACGAGAAATACTCTGCGCTTAACGCTTTCCTATGAAACTAAAATCATTGTGTATTTTAAATACTTCTGGCTAACTTGTTTATTACATGTTCCTCACTTTTTCAGGAGGGGAACTGGTTAAAATGTGGTGTAGGTGGAGAGCCTCTTAACCTCGGGCAGAATTTTCCTCTGAAGGTCAAACAACTTTGGTAATACATATTTTTCGAATGTTCCTATTGGTTGGTTAGTTAAACACGATAGTAAAAACCAGGTCCGGAAAAAAAGAGTTAACAGAAACTTTAAATTAACGAAACCTGTAGGACTTCGTAACTATAGCCCCTCTAAAAACTTTGACTTGTGCATACTCAGCACTCACCATACACAGTTAAACGAATGCTTCTACTTTCCCCGACTCCAAAAGTGTTCCTTGGTTGACAAGTGTAATTACCGGTATGTTGTCGCTTGACGTTACATATCTTGTGGTATCCGGATTTGTTTTTCTTTATTTCAGATGAAAACCCGCCAATCAAAATTAATCAAAACGCGCAAATTTTAAAACATGGTGCAAAGCTTGGCACACTCTTTTAGGTGAGCTTTCCTCGAGCGAATGATCAACCATCTGTTTGTTATTCTTCTCTTGTACCTGTTGTCGACGAGTCCCTGAAAGCTTGTATCATCTGATTTTCAGTAGTCAAGCTGTTGTTAGAGTCTCTGATAATTGAGCCGAGGAATACGACAGAGCCCTCTTATTCAAGCTCCTTGGTATAAGCCAAGTATGGGTGGACGTCATTAAGTGCTTGGAAAAACGTGCGTGTCGTGCGTGTCGTGCGTGTCGTCCGTGTCGTCGACATGTCTTCGATGACAAGGAAGACTCGGAAACTCGATACACGCCGAACTCTATCTCCATTTCATTTTGGGAATTATTCTCATATAGTGTCACAAAACATTCCTTCTATTGATTTATTAACTTTTATATTTTCATTTGTCATTCCCACTGTGGAACTGATAATTATGTGAAGCAACGTCGAAACGTCGGGAAAATGTTCTACGAACAGTTTTAAAAAGTGTTGTAGAGTTTTTAAAATTTCAATAAAATTATAGCGTTGAACTTTTCCATCAAATTTTACTCGAAGTCTCTTCTTATTACTAAGTTAAAATTTGGTAAATGGCTTGACCCCGGGGTTAACATGTGAAAGTGTAGTGCGATAGTCCGGGTCAGTGTAGTCTTAAGAAGAACCGTTTTCGGTGGTGGTGACTGACTTTCAACAGCCTGTGCGGAAGTCATCATCAAAGTCACGCGAATACTTGTTGTCAGTCGAATGACTGCAAAAAATAATGTCTGAGTTTCTGTTTTCATCTCTTTATCAACCAGTTAGTACAGGAAAATACTGAAATTAGTCCTCAGTGCATATGCCAGGCGAATGCATGTACAATTTTCCTGAAATAGTTTGAAGTTTGGAAATAATGATCAGTAACTCATCGTTTCCCCTGTTTACGAAAAGAGGATTCGAGTGGAAGTAATCATTCTTCTTTTATCTGCCTGGCTCAGTTCTGTTTCACGCCAGCCTTGGTCATCTTCCATTACTAGACACCTGTTTATTGGAAGCGGTGAACTCTAAAAGAGTTTAGGTTTGGACCTTCCTTCAACTTGGACCTTCCTTAAACTTTAAAAAAGGGCAAAGCTCGGGTGTACTATCGTCAGTTTATAATTTCAAGGGAAAAAAAAAAAGACCATTTTGCTTTAAAAACCGAAATCGAAACGGAATTATATAGGTATCTGACTATTCTGAGGACATCTCTGAAATTGTTAAACAGGGGATCCATTAACCAGCTTCATACACCAGAGTTAATCTTAGGTATTAGTTAGCCTAAATAACCAGAGGCATAAAAGTTAGAGGGATTGTGAATATTTGATAACGAATCCCTATTTAAACAACAAACATATGAAATACATATATATGAACTGCGGTTATGAAACGTATATGTGCACGATCCTTCGCAGTAAAGCACTATTTGAGCAATAGTGAAAATCAGACCTGAAAAAAATTCAGGCCTGTACGGGATTCGAACCACTGACCTCTGCGATACTAGTGCAGCGCTCTACCAATTGAGCTAACAAGCCAACTGGGAGCAGGCCATCGAATTAATTCGACATAAACCCGTAGATGATAAATCAAACAACAAACATATGAAATACATATATATGAACTGCGGTTATGAAACGTATATGTGCACGATCCTTCGCAGTAAAGCACTAATTGTTAGCTCAATTGGTAGAGCGCTGCACTAGTATCGCAGAGGTCAGTGGTTCGAATCCCGTACAGGCCTGAATTTTTTTCAGGTCTGATTTTCACTATTGCTCAAATAGTGCTTTACTGCGAAGGATCGTGCACATATACGAATCCCTATTTCTTGAGGTCATTCTGTAGACTCCTATATTACAGAGGTGGCAGCTGCTAAATGCGAAGTACTTGTTCCGTTCTGTGTGATACGAAATCATGGTATGAACCCTGTTGGAGTTCCAAGGAGGAGATCGAATAGATAAAAAAACACTTCCTTATGTTTACTATTAACCACACTTTCAATTCTTTAAAAATGGTTTGAAAGCCCAGCCATGGATTAAAATTATTTAGAAAAAAAAACACGACAATTAACAACTGTAAAATTTTTACCATAGTACTTTTTAGTCATGGAAATATTCCATGAACTTTTTTTGCTTCATTTAGTAGTTTTTACTTTCAGCTCAACATTTTCTAGCTAAAAACATAATCTAGAGAAGTTATTTTTTTCGCCACTGGATGAAAATGGAAATTGTTTACACCAAGAGGTTCATCTGCATTACTGTTGAAATTGTTTGTCTAATAGCTGTTACAGATAAAGCATCGCTGAAAGCAAAAGTTACCAATTCCGAAGTTAATGATTTCTGTCGATTTTCTGCGTTTGGTAAACTTCTTTAAAATCAAAAAGGGAATTCGCACATGAAAATGAGTGAAAGAAGTAGGCTCGTTCGTTTTGTGCGATAAATATTTTTAGCATAATGTCAACCTTTTTCATGTTGCGTGTTAAAAACGCAAAAACTGACCTGCTCTAAGCTATCAAATGTAAAATGTTTATAATCAATTTTTCACCATAACAGAAGAATAGCGTCACAGTTGGGCCCCTTCAGGCAAAGTAATGAGGAAAAGTATTTAGAAAAGAGATATGAAATGTATAAAAAACCTGGCTGGTTGCTTAATTCAGAAGATTTCATATGAGACTCACCTGCCAGGCATTCAGAACAAAATGAAAACTGTCAGACAGATTATTATGCTCGTTTTCTGCCGGCTAACAGAGGCATTGAAAGGAAGACAGTTGCAGAAAGTTCCTATTGTTCAATGTCACTTTCCGATCGATGTATTTGACACTCGGCCAAACGAACACTTCTTTATGCGTGGGAAAGAAACTTGGCGATTTGTTTTCTTTTAACTGAAATTAACGCCTTGGCCTTGTCAGGTTATATCGACTTCGTGACGCATTGGAAAATGATTCAGCGCCTGGACTTTCAAACACGCCATCACTGATGTTTCCTTATCGGTCTAAGTCGGGGAAAAGGAATGAAAAAATCACGAATTCTTACGAAAAGCAAAGAAAAAAACACTTTTCAGGGAGCCATATCGGGAAGAAGCCAAGCCGTGTTGTTCGGGATATTTTCTTGCTTCTGCTTTGTGGCAATCTACTATCGCTCTGTGACGCAGAAGCTGACGAAAGAAAGAGACTCAGAGGTGATCACTATAACGAATTCCATTCTTTATTATCCGTAACTGCACTTCTGATCTGTATAGCAGGAATCTTCGTCTGTCTCTGGTGCACATGTTGTGGTCACCATGATTATTTCACCATCCTGGATCGACAGATAAATCATGAGAAAAATAAGGACGGCGATGAAGTATAAAGTGATACTCTTGAAAATGGAATAATTGCAAACACGTTTCCACCTTAACAGCAAGCTACGAAAGCATTATCATCAAACTAATATAGCAATAATGCTAATGAATTAGTTCCTAAACTTGAGACTCGGTAGAAGCAGAGACCCTGGCCATAATTATTGAGAATGTAGAATCATAACGGGTGATATCATCGATTCAAGTCGGCAAATGATATTTAGTAACAACTTCCTGTATTGAGCGTTATTATTACGATGAAGGGAAAACCACACAATATGCATATTCTTAAACAGTTGTCGGTTTTCCTTCATAAACTTAATTAAGGTGTTTCTAAGTCTTGTTTGTAAAGGGAAGAGATAAGTAAGACAAGCTATGTTTCTAAAAATATGTATGAGGTCTTACATCTATGATAATCATTCACTGAGGTGTTGGTAAGAAACGAAAAGAACTTGTGCTTTATTCAAGGATTTTACGTAACTGTTTTTAGAATTTCAGGCAACGATGCAAATTAAGGTTTATTGAAAACAGCAGTAAGTGATAAATGTCAACAAAAATACTTCAAGAAAGGATCGCTATTGAATACAACTGATAACAACTGATCCGACCTAACCAATGGTTTTTTTTAGGTTTTTAGTTGTACCTGACTTTACCCAGGCCTCCCTCGGTCAGTGTCGACCACGATAGATGCACTCGAGTAGCTAGAATATCGTAAAGCTTGCTAACACCAATGCATGAATGAAAGTCCCCCTAGAAATATAATGATATGTATCTGGCCGCTAGGCTGTTCATGGGCTGTTGCTACAGTAGAATAATTAAACAATAGAGTGTTTCTGTCGAGGAACTATCGGCTAATAGTTGCCCCGCGGAAATTTGATGCTCTTAAAACAAATATGCTAGTTTTAAGAACATCAAATTTCTTCCGCGCCTACAGCTCGTCACAAATGTCAATAATTCGCAACCGTACATTGGCTAAATAATACGTTATACCTGTCAAAATTGAAAAGTCACTGTTTTTCCGATCTGCCTAACTTCAAGGCCGTCAAACTATTCAAAACTTTTCATGGAAGAGTACTATCAATCCAGGTATTTTGCGCGGACGGGCACTATCCATCCGAGTATTTTCCGCGGGCGGGCACTATGGGCTGATAGTGTCTCTCCACGGATGAACACTATCGCGTCACGTGATCGATTTAAACCAATAAGAAACGGAGAAAATTTAGTGGTGGATTATAAAGGCTGATAGTTTCTAAAGAAACTGTTTGGGGCTGCTTCGGTGGGGGTAACGAAATAATTTGAATATATCAACAAAGTTGAAATGGTAAATTGGCCACCGTTACGGTTATAAAAGCTGACGTTTCGGGCGTTAGCCCTTCGTCGGAGCGAATGACGAAGGGCTAACGCTCGAAACGTCAGCTTTTATAACCGTAACGGTGGCCAATTTACCATTTTAACTTTGTTGCTACAGTAGCTTGCCTCCGTCTTATTCCCTCCCATTCAGCCAGGTTCAGAATATTCTCTTCCCTTAACATCAGTCACTTCTTGCTGCTTCCTCTTCCTAGCTCTATGAGTTTATGTTACGCAGCCCTCAGATCTCTTGTTAAAGAGAATTAGCTGTCAGCTTTACTTTCTCCCAGACATGAGTGGTTAGCCTACCTTGATAATGACTGCCTTCAGTTCTTGACGCTTTTGCTGATGGAAGACGAGTCTCTTTTCTGATCTAGTGTGTAGGTGCAATTTTTCGGTTGAGTATCCAAAAGGGTGATTTGATATCAGGAAGTGTAGAATATCGATAAACAAGGAAGCGAGGACTTCCAAGGAACTGGAAGTGCTGTTTTTAAATTGGATATTGTCCTCCTCTCATCGCGGTATAATACGACCAAGCCAAGCCCTGTAGCCTTAGGGGCATTTAATTTTCTGGATATACCTTCATCCACTCTAACAAGATGAAATTCTTGATATCGTTTGGTTGTGAATGCGATTATGGGACGCTTTTCGTGCTCCCTCACCTTTAAATAGCATAAAGGGAGAATGGCTGGTCCACTGTGGAGCTTCCAGTTCGGAAACAGCATTGGGACTTTGGGTAGACCCGACTATTTTGCAGCCTCTCTTTGTATCTTACCAGTAACAAATATGTTTTAAAAGCAGACTTGCCTTTCTTTACTTCCATAGCCGATTAGGATCCATTTTGTAACATCAAAGCATTTCAAGGCGTTATCATTGAAAAAACGCCCAGAAAGTTACATTTTGTATTGGAATTCGACATTGAAAGAAAATAAAGAACAGTTTCATCACACTAGGAATTGCGCTAATCTAGTTAGAATCTGAAAAAGAAATCTCAGTGACTAAAAGAAAGAAACGCACTATTAATGTGCTAATAGGCGCACTTTAGAAAGACGCTACTGTTATAAAGATTGAGGATAGGGCACAGTGATGGGAAATTTGTATACCTCTAGTTTTGAGATTATGGTGCACCATAAGAGGTAGGAACATTTTGTAGGTTTATTATCGACTGACTAAAAGGTTTAACAGCAGCAGGCGCAAGAAAGGCGTCTCTGATTTGATGAAAGTTGTTTTTTTACCACGATTTGCTTCATTTAGGATCGGTCCGGAATAGATTGCTGGGAGAAAAATAATATCAGTGAGATATCATACCTAACACAGGTAAATCCTCACAGCTTGTGTACATTCCTAGTAAGAAGAAAGCTTGACAGCAGTAACTTCCATCGTCATCATTTCGTATTCCAGTTAAAACAAGTGTAGTCTGGTTTAGTAACTCAGTGCGATTTTCGAACTCATTATAAATGAACGTGGTTCCATTTGCTAGTTTTGATACAATTTCTTGCTGTTTTGGGTCACCTGATATGGAAGTGTTTTTAAAGAGGGTCTCAATGGGGTGCTGGCTTTTACGGTTATCGGCTAAAATTTTGGCTCTTTTACGGCTATCGGTTAATTTTTTACAGTTACGGTTAACAAAAAAGTTAAAAATTAATTTCTTTGGTTCCAAAAGGTTAAATATTAATAAACCTTTGTTTTTTTAATCTTTAAAGCAAAATAAAGGTGTTATAGTCATCTCAGGCTTAAATGAGTTATTCTTTTGAAAAAATTTAACATTTGATAAATCATACCACTTCTAATATTATTTTACGCATAGAATTGTGAACTACGAAAAAGGATTCAATACAAGGCCATACGTTATGCATTCTTACATTTACTTGTAGAAGTGGTGACCTGTTTGTCACATTTCCGTGACTCTTAGACTCACATTTCAAAGTGTCGGAGCCAAGCTGAGAAGCACAGCTTTGAAGATCTTTGAATATGAGATTTTTCGATCTCATTTTCTTAAAATGGCATGTGCTCTTTGTTTTAAACCGAAAAAAAAAAGTTTAAGTTATTGCCAGGGAACTAACATTTCTTTTGTGAGAGATGAAAATGATCATTCCTTATAGCAGTTCATTATGAAACTGAAATCAACTTCCTGTGAATGTCAGAGGCGTTTTTTGCAGCTTCGGGTATCTCTTGTTAACATGAATCAATAATGGATCTGCAAATAGGTATCCAGTTATTAAAAAAAAAAAAAAAAAAAACAAATTTCAGGGTCCAGTGTTTTTCACGATAGTGAAGGACTGTAGAGAACGACTGTCTGCAGCAGCTTACAAATTGACAATGTTTACCGGCAACTTTACTTTATTATAATTCCCCAAGGGGCTTTTCAATACTTAAGGTCGCACTTGGGCAAAGTTTTCCACTTTGCCGGCAAAAAAACCACAGAAAATTTGAAACCGCAACCGGAAAGCAAACTTTTGGTTTCAACTATCAGGGTCGCACTAGGTGAAAAAAATGTCAGTGATGACACTGATAAACCAGACACACGTTTATCGACGTGCTATGGGGAGAGAGCAGTGAGCTGAAAAAGGAAAAAAAACGTTAAAAAAATGCGTCCCGTTGAAGCATTATTCATAACGATCGCGGTGATGCTTATTTTTCTTATTCAGTTAAATCACGAGCCCTTTTTTGTCTTTCGTATGATCTATGAAAGATGGGTTAACTCCTGTTTAACTGTTTTGACTGCCGCTATGATGAGAGCGAGAAATCGACGTCAGCGAAGATTACTTCGAGCGCCATATGCCTGGTCAGTTCCGCGACCAGTCGAGTCGTTTGCTGTTGACTGACAAGCGATGATAGTTACCGCTGTGATAGCTATTGTTTAGCCCGAGTTTTCCGAAATCTACCTGCCCCACCCAAGCACTACGGCGTCTTTGATGTTTTGGCCGGTTTTCAAAGTTTTTGCGAACTGGAAAAGTTAGGGTCGCATTACGCAATGTGTTCCCGATGACAGATTTTTACACCAAAGTGACCACATTCACACCAA
This sequence comes from Stylophora pistillata, assembly GCF_964205215.1. Lineage (NCBI taxonomy): Eukaryota > Metazoa > Cnidaria > Anthozoa > Scleractinia > Pocilloporidae > Stylophora > Stylophora pistillata. Next base: position 17,436,226 of record NC_142525.1, on the reverse strand, counting down.
ACTTTGCCAAGTGCTACCCATGCCTTAGTGATCAACAGTAAGCGTTTTGCAAACAGTGACATCTTTGCTAGTTGCTTTACTCAGGTATTTCAAGCTCGCGATCTCCTGAAAATAACAAATATTAATCCTCAGTAAGAAAACAGTCTTTCACTATCGAAACAATTAGCTCCCCAAGCATGTGGGAAGCTAATTTAGTTTCTGCAATCCGCAAGATAAAAGACCCGCAAAAATTGCTTGCCACGCGGCATCCTAGTAGTCACGTACAAAATTCATAACTTTAAGAGTACTTACTGTTCAGCTCGCTTTCACTATCTGAGTCAAGCAACAGGGGTAGTTCCAGATCTAGCTGCTGCTGGGTCGATAAAGAATAATTTTCTATCTTGCCGCTGATTTTGGCGAGGCGGTAAAGTTTAAGGTCAAATTGCCCAAGACCGAGCTTCCTGGCTTGCTCGTTAAGACCAAGAAAGTCAATAACGTTTTTCTTGAACGCTGAAAGTGTCCGATGCTCTTCTTGGACTTTGAGTCTTGTCTTGTATCTTTCGTTTGGCCTTTCCTCACACGTTCGATAAAAACTAACAACAGCTTTCAATACCGACATCGTTCAACTCACATGCACACTGGGTGAAGAAATTGGAGATCTTAAAACAAAAAGCTGTCAACTTGTCCTACAAAACGCAGGCCAAGTGAGGTCAAGGGAGACTACCGGGGGTCCTTGAAACGAGCTTGGCCTATAAACGTATGAACCACATGTACGACATGTACGGAGTCAAAGTCAGCAAAATAAGAAATGAAACAGGTCATAAGTAAGTTTAGCACCTTCCTTGAAATTAAGAAATTTAGGGAACAATTTTTTTTTACGGTTACCTCTTTTGACCCCATTTACGGCTAACGGTTAAAATTTTTCAATTTTTACGGCTATCGACTAAATTTTTGGCCATTTTACGCCTATCGGTTAACCCCATTAAGACCCTCTTTAAAGACCAAGAGGAACAAAAATATGTCACCAACAGGCAAAGCTCCATCGGAGAATAGTTCTTGAACTCAGATGAACTCGAGTCAGTTTCTCTGGTTCTTGTATCCATGTAAAACAGGCTACATGACATTAAAAAAACAAACAGGATTTGCTCACTTTTAGTTACGAATAGTTTAAAATATCACCAAAGAACAGATATTGTAAAGATATATTTCATGTTTTAAGGCAGCTAACGGCAATCAAAGCAACGTATACTTTAATAATTCCACAATGCTATTGTGACCACATGGATTAAGAAAAAACCACTGTAGTCATGGCTGGTAGGTTTACCGACTTCAACAGAAGAAGTAAAACTAAGATGAACCGAAAAAGTACGCTAATGACACATGCGAAAGTTTGTCGAACGACGCTACATAAAGAAAACGTAAAAATAAAATTCGAAATGAAATGCAATACGGAAAATAATTAAACTTGGACAACAATAACACCCTAAATAACCGTAAATCTTGCAAAGGTTTGAGTCAACTAACTTATAATCCGCGAGAGAAAAAACACACTGCTAACAAGACCGAAGTGGCGCGAAAATTTAACCGCGCACGGACTGGCCTGGGCTAGCTACAGTCACAGTAATAATGACACACAAGCCTCCGCAAAGTTATTATTTGATTGTACTTTCTGGTTGCAATTTCTAACTGGACAAGGCTGGTTAAGGCCAGTTTGAGCCCCTGATGACCCCGACGGCTCCAATCACATCTTATCGACTTACATAACCCCCGATATGCAACATTTTATACTGCTATACTAGGAGTGACTCAAGACCCACTTTTCTTCCCCCCTTCTAAGTACCCAGCGGTATCCGTAAATAATATTTAATCAGTTAAGTAAATAGGTTTGTGCATGTTGACAATAAATAGGTAAATGAAATAAAAATGGCTGAGAAAAATATAGAACATGAAACAGAATAGCACATTATGGGAAACTCACAACCATATACACAAATGTACGCGCCTCCGATAGAAAGAAGAATAGCAAGAATTAAGTATCTGAAGATTTGAATCCAAGTCAGAAGTGTTATTCTGCTCGGTTAGTTGCTTGAAATAATAGACAAAAGCAATTGTTGCTTCAAAATTGAATGCGGTGCAGTAATCCGTCCTTTTTAGAATTATTAAAAAAAAAAGACAATTTATCTGATTCCAAAGTGACGTGGTATCTATTCCGCTCAGATAAGTCACCTCGATAGAGCAGTGCTTCTTTTGATAATTAATCAATCCAAACCCCTGACTTAACCTTCTTGTGAGCCACACTTTCAATTACTCTACCATTGTTTTTTAAAAGCAGTTTTATAAATGTACATGTAGAGTATGTCCTCTACCGGACAGGTGTATTTGATCAGCGTGTTGGTTGTAAATGACTAATATATCTTTATTTGGTTACAATGTATATATTTGATGTATATATATATGATGTGTACATATACAATATATACATATACAATGTATACATATACAATGTATATATACAATGTATATATATACATATATGTATATATATACATATACAATATATACATAAACAATGTATATATATGTGAAGTTCATATATTTTGAACTGCGGTATTAGATACGTATGATGCACCATCCTCGCAGTACAGAGCGCTATTTATGCTATTTACGCTCTACTGCGAGGATCGTGCATCATACGTATCTAATACCGCAGTTCAAAATATATGAACTTCATATATACATTTTATCTGATTTATCATCACGGGTTTATTACGAATCAACTTAACGGCCTGTTCCCAGATGGCTTGTTAGCTCAATTGGTAGAGCGCTGCACTAGTATCGCGGAGGTCAGTGGTTCGAATCCCGTACAGGCCTGATTTTTCTCAGGTCTGATTTTCGCTATTGCATAAATAGCGCTCTCTACTGCGCGGATCGTGCATCATACGTATATCTTTATTTGTTATGCAAGTAAATGGTGTATATTGGTTAAAAAAGATCGTCTAAAAACCTTTTTGAGCAACAAGCAGAGGCAAAATTTCACATAAAGACAGCTAGCAGCTTGCCCTTTTTAACAGTCGCTCGAACCAGGCGAAGTTTCTTTCCGAACTATCGTTTTTTAATCGAACTACCGTTTTCCCTGAAAAAGGTACAAGAAATATTAAGGAAAAATCAAATACTCAACTACAGACGATTTAAAATATTAAAGCGTTACTAATGCAATTATCTCCACAACATTCCACACTCTGCACTTCTTCTCTTTTTGCCTTGCGTAACTCTAATTACCAAGAATACAGTTCGAGACACCCTGGATCGGAGTTTAGGTTACCCGATGTAGAGTGGCTAAATATACTTCAAAGAGGAAAAACGTTTGAGTTAACGGAAATTTGAGTAAACAAGTTGGAATCAGTGACGTTCTATTGTATTTCCTCTGAATCGAATGGATAACAATGCCTTATAGGATACTTCTGTGACACCAGTTTAACGTTAAAATAGCCTGGCATAAAAAATGGAGAGACAGTAGTATTACTGCGCGCTATAGTCTCCGATTGTTGTACGGGTTGGATATATCCCCTCTTCGGTAAATAACGGATTGTGAAATCAGTTGAATAGGTTTGGTTTGACTTTTATTTTAAGTTTGGCTTATGTTCCAAATCGTCGGAATTCGAGAAATGTGGTATGTTCTTGTAGAGTTATGCCATTTTTTTACAGTTGGGTGGAGTTCCGGTTTGATGAAATTGAACACCATGGGAAAAATAGATGTAATACAATACAATAAAATAGACTTTATTTCAAGAGGGTAGCACGTGACAGTAGTTAAACTGATGATCCTGTGGCCCTCTACCTATGTACATTTTAATTATCATTTTAATTAGAATCATTTTAATTAACAAAGAATCTAAAATGGCGCACTGAAATTGTTAGTTTCCATCTGGCTTTTTAAAAGAGTGTTTATTAGTCTCTTTTTGAAACTTTTTGTGTCCTTAGAATATCTGAGCGAAATCAATCGTTTCTAGTTAACAAGTAATTGTTCGATGTCGAAGACCAATCGATGGGGGGAGGGGAAGAATTCTGTTATTTTTATGCGATTGATTTCATTGGTTTAATGTCACTTTATGATGCGCTCATCGCGTGGTTAAGGAAGTACTTCTATTAGAAATTGAACCGTTGCTTTGCTTTACCGTTGCTTGGGCTTTTTATGAATTTCGAGTAAAGTCCTCATAATTTAGGAGTGTCATTTTTCCTAGTTTGAGAGTCAACTGCCGCCAGGAATACACCTTGGGATTAATGATTACCTCCTGGTTAGCTCTCGGGAATAATGCAAACCGTAAATCTCGTACGTAATTTGACCAAACACGACGATTGAGTGGTGAAGGAATACATTTGACAGAGAGTTGAATTGTAAGTGGCGGAATCAAATCAGTGGAGTCGAGCGATTGAAATTAGATAAAACTGAGAATTGACCAGAATCAACACCTCTCAGCACCAAACAACAGGCGTTAAGACTGAAATGACTTTATGGGTGTTATCTAATTTGCACTGCAAGTAAGACTGAAAGAAAACTCGACAACTAACAAGATGACACACTCCTAAGTTTTAAAAAAAGTGAAACTCCTAGTGTTAACATGAAAAATCAGGCACTCTCGAACATTTGCTTTCTCCTCTTCCTCCCGCAACACTTGAAGAGTTTCAGTTGTTTATGCGTAACTCTTCTTTTTAATCGTTTAATTGTTTCCAAACATAGTCCTCTATCATTTCAAGACCTGCCACATCAGAATCTGATTTTAAAAAAAACTTTTTCAGCTAGTTCTTTCTTTCTTTTTATTCTTTCCTTTTCTGGAAACAAACAAAGTAACTAGTGTTAACTGAAAGTAACATGACACACACAAACTATAAATACTTTAATCTTGATCCCTCAAAAGATGACGGTACACTAATATCTATGAAAATACAAGCCGTTAAATAGTTATACAGAAATAAGTAGTTAACACTCGACTCCTACAACAAGGAGATGTAAGTGACGTACAAACAACGTGTTTAACGCCCGCCATGGGGGGGCATCCATACGCATTTTCACAACCTTTCTTCAGTGGCCACTCGTCATTTATAACCTGGAGGGGGAGGGGGGGGGGTCACATCGTTTTCAAGGAGAACAGAGGGGGATCAGTCGCCGCCGACAGAATATAAAGGGAGGACCATGGAAAATTAACTGCCAATTAACTGCCAATGAGGGGAGGGGGGGGGGTTCGTAGGAATATTACAGAAGATATTATCGTTACACAATCAAAATCCTCTTAATGACCCCCCCTGTCTCTCAGGCAATAAGTAACGACTAGTCTCATATATCGAAACGATAGTACATCCTTAGCATCCCGCCCCCTCCCCCCTACATCCTTAGCATCCTCAGCCATGAGAGGGCTGACTGATGCAGACCATGAACTTCACACTTGTTCCTATAAAAAAAAAAAAGAAAACTTTTTAAGCCTTGTGCGCATGTTACCTTTGATAACAGCATAAAACATTGCAAGCCACATAGGTAGGACGGAAAAGCTGTTAATTTTTCTGTGGATTATTTTACATTTTCAAGCAAGCAAAGCTAAAATTTACGTTAAACCCCATTTGAAGTAAGAAGATTCTTTCTTTTTTTTATGTTGAGCCCTATTTGAAGTAAAAAATATTTTTAGCCCTATTTGAAGTAAAAAAAATATTTTAGATCTGTGTTGGGATCAAACCATCTGGCTTAAAACACTCTATGTCAGTTTTGGTAACTTACATCTATCTCAACTGCTCCTGGGTTTTCGGCACTCAGCCCTGGATTGTCATGCCCCATGTTGCACTCCTCAGAGCTTTTAACAAAGGAGATCATCATATCAGTTTATATACGTCTTATCGACATTACTAAAACCTTAGAATTCCCGCTCAGTCTTAGAACCTTAATCATAGAATGGATTGGTGTGTAATTTTGAATACGTTGCAAAACAGACGAATATCCATAGAATGGATCTGAACGTTAATTTTGAGATCTTACAGTTACGCTAATGATATATAGAACTCCCACTCCAATTATAAGGTCAGTTGTAAATTACATAAATACCTAGGTTCTGCCTGATGTGAAAATCTGTTCGGGTATTTGTTTGCGGACACCATTTGTTGCGAGAACTAAACAATTCTGAGAGAGTGAGGCTAGCTGAAACCTGTTCGTTTACACGGTTTTCTCTGAGCTTTGGTCTACTGAGACTGTGAGCTTTGAAGAACAGGTAGGACAAATTATTCAAGCAAAATGGAGGTTATAAAAACAACAGTCTCCCTCAGCGCAAATTTATCGCTCAGGGAAAACTGTGAGCTTCTCGGAAGGGATAATGTCAGAGGACAAATATTCGAGCATGGTTTCCGCGCCAAATAGAGGCTATTGATTATACAATTCCGACTTTTCCTTCATCGCATGTTGATGTTATATATTTCTGACTATCGACTGGAAGGATAATAACAGTAAGAGGCTAATGTGGTTCTACCTTAAGTCCTGGCTTGTCTTCTTGCATACTGAGAAGTTGAGAGAAAAGCAAGTGAGAGTGTTTAAAAGCATACAACGTTTCAGCTTTATCTTTGAAATATGATAATTGAGCGAGCAATAATTCTTTCTTCTGTTCGGTTACTCTACAATGGATCAAGCAGCCTTCAATGAACTGTCGACATTTATCTGAGACGCCATTACGTTTTCGCCTTATTGCTCAATGTTTCATTGGAAAAAACTCGTTTCTCTTTTTAGCCATTATAAAAAGATTTACACGCCATAAAACAATTCAGTCACTAAATCACGCCGGTTTCGAGTATTGATCACTTCCCAAAAATGATACATTTTCTTTAGTTCTGTATCTTTTGTAATAAATTTGGTTTGTGCGCGCTCCACGGGAAAGTGCTCTCTCGGAGAAGTCGGTCTTCGACCCGACCATCGAGGTGAAATTAGTTCCGAAGAGGACAATTTTTTTCACACAATTTTTTTACCTCTTTGTGACATATTCGAGACAACTTACCTAGATGACAGGGCCGCCTATATTTGACAATCGCAAAAATTACCACCACCAGACTGCAGAAAAAAAGAACTCCCGCAATAATGCCATCTACCACTGCGTTGGATAACTGTTCTTGCTGATATTGCTCCTGGAATTCTTTCTTTGCTGAAATAAAGAGTTTTTGGAATCATTACACAAAAAGGGGTCAAGGAAATGCTAAAATATGTTTCCTATAGCAGGGTCGCAATGAATACCAAACACCCTGTAACTAACTGACAAAATTGTGAGAAAAGTTCCAAACTCTTCCTTGCCTTAGGACTAGTTTGATGATGGTCTCAGATTCATAACGAAGACCAGTTTAGCAGTTTTATGTAGTTCAAGAGGATTTCAGTGTTGTAGGATAAGAAATATACGTGTGATCCTTTGGCAAAATAAAACCAGTATTTCATCTCACCTAAGCTTGTTGCTTTAATTTCCGGGATTTTTTGTAATTATCCTGATATCATACTAAGTTAGAAACATCACAAATACTAAACGAGGCCTTAGGTAGTCTAACGTATTTGAAAGCTGGGCCTTTTGATGGGTCTTTCCTAAATTCGGACGACATAGATTGGGCTCCAACATGCAATAACTAATGCAAGCAAAGCTTAATATATATGTTTGCTTTCAATTATGTTAAAAAGGCAACCGAAGAAACATGTTTCGCCTTAACTCGGTATAATGATGGTTACATTCTTTGCATTCCCTACAGTAACTTACCTGTGTTCAAATTGGTTGTGGGTTTAGCTTCTACCCCTGTCTGGACTTCTTTTTCTGTGAACTCACCGTAACCCACCCTGTTCCGGGCTGCAACCCTCACGTTATACACAGTTCCACTCTCCAGATCGTTTACAGCACACATAAGTTGCCGTTGACCCGTGTGGACTCGAGTGCAGTTTTTTTGACTTTCTGGCTCACCCCTCATTGCTACAATTACCAGGTAATCTATAACAGGACTATCAGGGGTCGAGTCTAGTGCCTTCCAGTGAATTTCTATGCTATGAAGTCTTGTATCAATCTCCAGTCCCTCTGGTGCTGCTGGTACAACTATACCGAGTGCAAGTTATTAGGAACGAAAGTTAATGCTTTCCTTGTAATTAATTTAAAAAGTTAATTTGGCAAAGAATAAGAAAAGTTTCCCTAAATTGTACTTTTCCCAGCCATTTTGGTAGATTTTTACTTAAAAAGTGCAGGCATCAACTTTTTTCTCATTCTCACTAATGCTTCTATTTCATAATCAAGAGTATCAAGATGAATGCAACCCAACTCTCGCCCTACTATTGCATACAACAAGATAGTCACTTCATTTGGCAACAACAAACATTTTTTTATACACGTAAGATTTCTTACCTAATTGCTTTATTTTAATGATCTTTTTAACAGAACCAAGATGATTTTTTGCTGTACAAGTGTAGTCGCCAAAATCAGCGGTACTCTTGGGTTTAAGTAGAAGCTCACTAGTGCCATTTTCAGGCAGCGTAGTATGCAGCACCTTTCCAGCCTGGGTGAAGGTGATATTCGGGCTTGGAACACCATCCACCGCACACGTCACTTTGGTTTGGTGGTTAATCCAGGTGTAAATCGTCGTGTGAACTGTATATTTGATCTCGGGTTTATCTTGAAATTTCCGGTCAAGCATAAAGACAGATTAAAGGAAGCAGCGTTAACAAATCCATACCTCCTTCTCTTCCAATCCTCCCCCCCAAAATAAACTATGTTAAGATGTAAAAACAATTATTTAATTAAACTATGAAAATAGCATTAGATCAAATCCTTTTTGCTGACCAAAAGAGCTTTTTCTTCATTACTAATTCGTCTATAAAAAGTTCAGACTAGTTCTAAATTATTAAGTTGAAATGTAGGGTTGAATGAAATTGGAATGCATTCCG